>NC_092225.1:85220112-85312612 GCF_036320965.1 Panulirus ornatus | reverse complement strand
GCTAACCCAAAATCGGGATGTGACGGGACTAAGTTATAAAATTTAATACTAGCACTGCTATGATACAGCATTCCTTTACTCGGAGAAGAACAGCGAATGAGATCTCTGAGGAAATGACAGTGAACATAAAGTTTTGTCTTAATCATAAACACTGAATAGGCTCTAACGAGGACTGACAGGAATAAAAGATGAGTTGACAAAATAGCAAAAAAGTAAAGATTAAGAACAGTTGGTGAAATTTGTGCCTTGGTGATAGAAGATAACCAGAGGAGTAATATGGGTCGAATCGGACGAGGCAAAAGTAAAATGGATGTGATATTCATGTGCCAGTGCATTAAATATTATGTTTGTCCCTACATTGCTTGAGCGCTTATCCACGGTAAAGGAAAAGCATGAATAGACGAAGAATAGGTGTACATCGGTTAATCTCGTGGAATTGATTCAATTTGATAAGAACCAGCTCGCGTACAAACCATGGAAACCTGTAAGTACGTTCGACTTTGCGCCACATGATGTGCACCTCTATCCCGTGCATGTTTACCTGCGGGAGTTCGGCCAATTCCTTTAAGTCTTTTTATTCTCCTCTCGTCCAATTTGGCTCTCGTTTCTTTGTTCACTTGACATATATTCTCTTTTATTTCTATCATTCTTTTCTTATGTCCAACGTTCAAACCTCTCTGCTGCAGACTCATTCTTTACAACATTCTTCCTTTATATAAATCACACAACTCCTCATAGTAACAATTCAGTCTAACACATCAACCTTGCAGACTTAGTATAGAAAATAATATAATAATAATATATATATATATATATATATATATATATAGAAGATACAAATAAAAGATAAGAGAGAAGAGGTAGAGAGAAGAGAAGAGAGAGAGAAGAGAGAGAAGAGAGAGAGAGAGAGAGAGAGAGAGAGAGAGAGAGAATAACATACCAGAGGAGAGACAATAACTAAGAGAGAACAGTATGAAGATGTATATGACACCAGACGATCCATGAGCGTCAGTAGAGACCGACACGCCGCACCACCACCATGTATGTACGCTAACTTCCCCGTCGTGAGCAGCCACCCGCGGCACAAAGAATTTTCCTCCTGATAAACAAAACGTGACTTGGAAATTCAGTGGTATAATTTGCTCCACTTTTCTAAGACTGTGTATGAATAAGAAGCATATATGTATACTCATACTATTCGCCATTTCCCGCGTTAGCGAGATAGCGTTAAGAACAGAGGACTGAGCCTTTGAAGGAATATCCTCACTTGGCCCCCTTCTCTGTTCCTTCTTTTGGAAAATTAAAAATGAGAGGGGAGCATTTCCAGCCCCCACTCTCATACATACATATATATATATATATATATATATATACACACATATTTTTTTTTTTTAAACTATTTGCCATTTCCCGCGTTAGCGAGGTAGCGTTAAGAACAGAGGACTGGGCCTTTGAGGAAATATCCTCACCTGGCCCCCTTCTCTGTTCCTTTTTATGGAAAATTGAAAAAAAACGAGAGGGGAGGATTTCCAGCCCCCCCCCCCCCCTCCCCTTTTAGTCGCCTCCTACGACACGCAGGGAATACATGGGAAGTATTCTTTCTCCCCTATCCCCAGGGATAATATATATATATATATATATATATATATATATATATATATATATATATATATATATATATATATATATATATGTCCAAGACTGAAATTGGATTATTACTTGTAGGCGAAAGGGAATGTGCAAACGTGAATCCTTCTGTGGTATGGCAGTACGAAAAGTAAGAGTCATTTCAAAAAAATGTAAAAAATCACTAATACACAGTCAATACGAGGAGCGTTACGTGACGTAATGCGAGTGAGCTTTGGGATGCGTTAAAGAGTAGGTCATGTGAGAGGCACTTACTGAGATATATGGACAGCGATGGTCACTGGTTCCCAAGGTCTGGGACAGAGCAGCGGAGGTGGGTGGGTGTGGGTGTGTGTCAGGCAGATAAAGTGGAGGAAATACGTGATGGAGGATATAAGAACTTCGTATTCTACCGAGCGTGAAGTTAGTAATATGGATGAATATGGTTTGTCTAATAATGGATCATGCACCATCTTGCGGCCGAAGGAAGGACATGGGAAGAGGGTTTTACAGTAATTTACCTGAAAGAACTGCGCAAGCCAGAGAAACATGGATGTCTTAACAGATAACATGAAAGTAAAAGATGCCTATGATAAGATTGTAAGTAGTATTACAGGTATGTGGAGGACTGCAGGGTAGAACAACCAGGAAAGATCAGACATTTTTCGTCTAGACTTACACCAATCCCTACCTCAATACAGTGCATTACTTGTGACATCGAGAAACTATATATATACCAGAACACAGCAATGTGAACTACGTTATGGGTAATATCATTAAGAAGTGGTACTAGTGGAATACTCTGACACAACCACGTGTGGTGCCGAGTGCGTGTTCCGGAGCAGACAGAGAAATGGGAGTGAGCAACGCCGAATGTGATGTCGGGAAGTGTGAGGTTTTGGGAGTGAGGAGATAAGAGGCACTCAGTGCACGGCTCCATAACTTTCTGAATCTGAAATATGGGAAGCGAATGAGACGTGGGAAACTTTAGGGGAGGGTATTGTGAACACTGCACAATGGGAGGAGGAAGAGACGATTAAGAATGAGGGGATGGCATGGTGGGTGGAGTAAAGCAGCCGCAGGGAAATAATGACTATGTACATGCACGCCAATAATCATCACGGTAGCACAATGAGAGAGAGAGAGAGAGAGAGAGAGAGAGAGAGAGAGAGAGAGAGAGAGAGAGAGAGAGAGAGAGAGAGAGAGATTAACTACTTACGTTCGAGTACTCACAAGACTACTATTTTCAGCCGCCACCCGCATTACATAATCATCTATTTGTGGTTCATCTGGGACTGATTTCTATTACATACCAAGTTTGCTTTTAAATGTTCCTGCGGTTGTTCCATTCATATTTCTCACTTCTACTGGTAGTGCACCGGGGAATCGTTCTAGCTTCCTAGTTGGGCTGTCATTAATATTTTTTTGTCTGATTTATCATTGATATGCTCCATGGTATTCTTGGACACCTAACAATTCTGTATCTTCCCTGTCTCAGGTTTAACAGATATTCTTCACCACCACAGGTGGATAGAACCCATCATTTACCCCCGAGGAAGAAAAACCTCTTGAGAGATCATGAAATACCAGAACGGTGTAGTATTATGTACTATGATCACCTCAGGATGAAGAAACATCATTGGGGAAGGCACGGGACCCATACTAGACAATGTGATATTGAAACTGCCACAATAAGGCTCGGGGTTTGCACTGGTACACGAGGAAAGTAAGGAGGAACCATGATCCTGAACATTCCAAGTGGCGACCTCTGCTCCTCACCTGATCAACATAAAAGTAGGACACTATATTAACGAAGGTCCCAAAGCAAGCTATTTCAGACCTCAAGGCCTACTATTTCTTTTGCTTTGTGATTACTTTACTGATAGCAATATCTCTGGAGACAATCTGAAACTATAACCAAAATATGCCATGCCCTGGGCTATATAGACACCTCGTGTAATGATGCCCAGTGCAAGCACGTCGTATGTGTGATACACCATAACCTTCTTTGTATTATTTTCAATGCTAACAACAACGCCCAGTGCCAGTTCATTCTGTAACTGCGTGTCCCATATGTAATGTATCTTTGACCCTATACATCACTATCAGTGTCCATCTTGTAAGCTACACCGAGTCCTGTTTCAAATACATACCTCAATGTATATATGATTTGTGTATATAATGTAACTGTATATGTATGACGTATTGTATACTTTTTCTGTATCACACAAATGTTGTTACCTATGTTACCGTCAGTATCACTTACTGTCCTGTAATCATGTGTCGTGTACTGATGTATCCTAGACCTCCTTCCTCCTCTGACGGGGGGGGGGACCCTTTAGGTACCTGGGCCCCACCTGTCATCCTCCTGAGTCGATGTATTGTACGTCCTGTACTTGCCTCCACCTACCTCTAGATATGTACCCTTCACCCATACTATCACTGAATTACTTTGTCTGTGTATAACTAGATACTAGATGATAAAACACGATAAATCCCTACCACTGGTGGACATTACTACCATCACAGCTCCTTCCGAAAACTAGAGGACAGGACCACCAACAATAGTTCTTCTCCACCACTGGAAGACAGGACCATCAACAATAGCTCTACTCCACCACTGGAGGACAGGACCACCAACAATAGCTCTTCTCCACCACTGGAAGACAGGACCACCAACGATAGCTCTACTCCACCAGTGGAGGACAGGACCAACACACACCTTACAACCGGCGGAAAGGGGCACCACATGGGACAGCAACGTCTCTTTCCTTCACTGTTGGAGATAACCACCACAAAAGGACAAGAGCCTCTCCACCACTAGTGGACAGGGGCACCATAAGGGGACAACAGCGCCTCCCCCCCTCCACTGTTGGAGAGTACTACCACAAAAGGACAGCAGCTTCCCCACCACACTGGTGGACAGGGGCACCACAAGGGGAGAAGAGCGTCTCCCCTTCCCTGGTCATCTCCCCAGACTGCCTCAATAATCTCAATTAACACCTTGTCAAGATCAAACGCGCCATCGTCTGTGGCGAGAGACTGAGGTTCCTCCGTCCGTGGTGGGAGGCGAGGGCCACGTCCTCCCCCGGGCATCATCCTCACCTACCCCCTTCAGAAGCTCCGGGGTCTTTGATTCCTCTCTGTTCTTTAGAGGGAATCCCGTCTCTTCTAATGGTAGGAACAACCAGGTAATCAGAGCGCTAACTGACTATTCACGGACAAATTAGATTACCGAATTAGTCCCCAGGCCAGGTGATGGCCTCAAAGGATATCAAAGTATTGTGAATTTGCTCGCTATCTGACAAAGTAGTACCTTCGCTTTTGATCACCGACCCGCAAAAAGCTCAATTACCTGTGCTCGAAGTAATGGTACTTCCTTGAGCTCTATATCCAAATTCCTCTCTGAATGTCCCTCCGAGACTGGTCGAGGGGGACTGAGGGTGAATTCTGAGAGGGGTGAAGGCTACTCAGGAGTCTGGTTGAGGAGTTTGATCAAATTATGAGCGTTGCAGAGTGTATGTGTCTGCAACCCTACGAACCCGTGGTGACGGCGTGCCACGACCTATATCCGATCAGGTTCTGTATTGGCAAATCCTGTGTACAGTTCGTCCTCTATAACACACAAAAATGATACACATTTGGTTTACAGAACATTCATACCCTTCATCAAGTGATCCACCTCAGACTTCTGCTACTGACGAAGTTAACTGCGTAGGAGTGATGCGTGTCAACTCTACCAAAACCATTATATAGACTCACACAAAAGATCTATTTTCCTTTTTTTTTTGAATTCTTTTCAGGTATCTTCTGATTCTGCATATTTACTAGTCCTACTATCATTCTTACCCATCTTTCAGTGACAGGCCAAGCATCTTCGGGATATAAACAATCTCCAGTAATGTATCACCTTATCATACAAGGAGAGCAGTAGGCATCTGCGTCGTCTGTGTGGGAATTCGAGAAATGTGTCATGTTCACGTCTGAAGTGTGTTCTCTGTGTTCACTGTTCGTGCCAGTTGCGTGTTACCTTGTCCAAATCCACGAACTAATATTCCCAAAATGAAATATGAAGGAAAAACAACCAAACATACACACACACACACACACACACACACACACAAAGACGAGCGGATATAGGGATGCAGGCGATAATAGAAATCATTTACATACCACAAACAATACAATAATGATAATAAAAACATTGAATGCATACATTAAATGCATACCTAACCTTATCTTCCCGCCACAGATATCCCATTTAGGAAGAATCCGCAGCGCTTGGGGAAGCCAGCCACGTCCAACGGGAAGGAATCATAGGTCCAAGAGTGCAGTTACTTACGTGAAGAGAGTGCAATGTAGATGTTCGTTCAGTGTCTTCAGTTTGGGCATTGCATCTCGGACATCAGGGGTTTTGTGATACACTCAATCGATATCGGTAATGTGGTAGGGATGGGGGGGGAGGGGGTGTCAAAAGCACAACAGACGAAGAAGTATAACCCACATATGTCTGGGAAGTGTAGTTTCAGATGTGTGTATATCTGGTGTCGTGATGTTCAAGACTGATTTGGGAGGACGGTTGCTTAGTGCTTGTCAGGTCATTTCGCTGTAAATATATTTTGCCAGTGTTGTTTCTGTTAGGCGTAGGGGAATCTTGTGAGTACAGGTTGTTGAGGTGAGAGGGTGGGTATACTTTTTACACCAATATCGGGAGTGGTGGCTTGTTATGGTGTGGTCTGGAAGAGTAGGGCCTGGTACTACCACAAACAACTAAGTGACTGCTTAATGACATGGAACTGTATTGCGTGTGTGTATATATATACATATATATATATATATATATATACGAAGGGTATTCGAGTACTTAGTATTTCGAATAGTTGTTTCCTATTATACAGTCCCTTAGCCTAGCGGTTAGCATGCCTGTCTCTTGCACAAGGGGTCCCAGGTTCGATCCTGGCTGTTGGAGGTTTGTATGTTCTATGAGGGTGCGCGTTCATATACACTTTATTCGTATATATATATATATATATATATATATATATATATATATATATATATATGTCTGTCCTGGTGTAGATGCTGGGTACTTGTTTCTGGTGCATAGCCAATTAATGTTCAGAGAGCTCTGTGTCGTGTGGTTTGCAGCGTCGTGATATTTGCTTCTGGCAAGGTGAATGACCAAGAAGGTGAGACATAATATTGTGTGAAGACGATACATTGTATGTAGATGATAATACCCTAGTGTTCAAATTCCTTTGCAATATCATTTACACAGATAAAGAAATAGAAACTGTGACGCCAAGATGGAGTGAGGCCCTGCGGAACACCACCGGTTACCTTAAACCAAGACTGAAGAGGCACTTATAACACGAGTCCTTTGTTCCCTTCTTTAAAGGCAATTTTTGATCATGTGTTTATCTCAAAATTCCGTGTCTTTACCAGCTTCGTGGTGGAATACAAGTGCAAAATGCCTTTTGGCAGTCGAGAACACAGACGATTCACCCACGTCCATTCACTCTATCATAGGACTCTAGAAGAGAAGACATGCATGGCCCTTACCCCACACTGATTCACCTGTTTCCTGATCATCTACTCTTGGTACATAACAAACAGTGCGCGACATGGTCTCTGGAGTGGTGCGTTTTATTTCCATTCTTATACTTAAGCTCGACATTTGATCTCCTCCACCCATCCCACCCCAGTTGAGCTCTCGAACTAGAGAACAAGACGGGTGTGTTCCATGTAACATTCGTCTTCCCTTAGAGTCATCACTGTTATCAAGAACATTATAAGAATAGGTGGAATCATTTCTTGAACAACATCATAGGCATCCATATAAAGTTTCAGCGCCACGAGTGGAGTTTTCTTAGAAGGTATATGTCAACTTAAGTCCCATGTTACACCCAAGGTTGAGGAGGCATATGGGGAATAAATCAGGGTGGAATCTGAACTAGAGTTATGGATCTTATGCAGTTCAACGTTTCTTTAGCATCTGAAGCCGAGATTTTAAGATACGCCCAAGGTTAACTTGTAGGTGAGAGAGCGACTCCCGAAGATGACAGACAAAGCTGTCGATCCCAAGAGAGAGTCAGGCAATTTAAGCAAAGGACACAACAAAACTCGAGAAGCCGGACGAGCTTTGCTTCAACCACACATATGCACAACCTACTGAAAGAGGCACAAAGAACTAGTAGAGGAGGCGCAGAGGAAGGCAACAACGAAGATGTTACAAGAATTATGGGACCTGTATCATAGTACAACGAGAGGTCAGAGACAATGATATGCCCATCATGGAAGTGAGAAGAGGTGAAGGAGACGACCACAGCATTCAAGTCTCTTAACCAGTTTCATCAAGTCGATAATTCATTTCTTCGAAAGATGCAAAGATGAAGCAACCAGAGAAATTAGCACGAACCATGTCGAAAAAAAATTGTGAATAAGTAAGGGTAACGTGGCTGTGTGGAAAAAGCTCAGTGATGGTACCACAGAAGCTGACAGTATACATGAACATACAAAGTTGTATGAGAAAGGAGAATGTTCAGGTGTCGGGGCTCCCATGTGTGGGACTCTTCCTCCGTACTACAGATACAACCGAAAGTGATTCGCCGATATCTTTATCGAAGTATCAGTTATTCCTATGTAAGACGTATTCATGCAAAACTTCAAACCTGTACGTTAAATAATTTCAGGGTAAACGCAAACGAAAAATATGGTCATCAAAAGAGCGTAAGGATTACTTTTTGATCTAATATGAGAGAGAGAGAGAGAGAGAGAGAGAGAGAGAGAGAGAGAGAGAGAGAGAGAGAGAGAGAGAGAGAGAGAGAGAGAGAGAGAGAGCATTCATCAACAGTCTCCCTACGTGACATTGGATGACCCACGCTCCTGCACATGCCTCCTCCTGGGGTTCGACAGCCCTGGCCTTGCCCCAGCGGAGGCGGGCAGAGTGGCCCACACCGGCGGATATTAGCTCATAGGCTCAGTCGCACAGCCTTCAAACCGCATAAAGTCTACGGCGCTCACAACCGGAATTAAACAAATATACAGGTCGAGAGAGAGAGAGAGAGAGAGAGAGAGAGAGAGAGAGAGAGAGAGAGAGAGAGAGAGAGAGAGAGAGAGAGAGAATGTGTGTGTGTGTGTGTGTGTGTGTGTGTGTGTGTGTGTGTGTGTGTGTGTGTGTGTGTGTGTACCTATCTGTACTGTACTGTGAGGGAGTTCTACACTCGTGAGTGACCCCATCTCTAAAACATCTACCTTCATACTACTTTTTCCATTTCCGTAAGATTGTCTGCAATTAAGGCTACACTCAGGTGATTTCATTCGTCCAATACTCCTCCTCACACTAAGAAACTATTTCTTTTACATCCTTCCTAACTAATTATGGACTCTGGTTGTTCTATCCTGCGTCTTTCGAGGACGTGTCCGCTATCCACATCAAGCTGGTGTGGCTTATCCATCCTACGCGGCGGCTGAAGGCCTCAGTTACATGCCCGGCCTGGCAGCATGGCTTCACACACCTCATACTACCCGGCCTGGCAGCATGGCTCCACACACATACTACCCGGCCTGGCAGCATGGCTTCACACACCTCATACTACCCGGCCTGGCAGCATGGCTCCACACACCTCATACTACCCGGCCTGGCAGCACGGCTCCACACACATACTACCCGGCCTGGCAGCATGGCTTCACACACCTCATACTACCCGGCCTGGCAGCATGGCTCCACATACCTCATACTACCCGGCCTGGCAGCATGGCTCCACACACCTCATACTACCCGGCCTGGCAGCATTGCTCCACACACCTCATACTACTCGGCCTGGCAGCATGGCTCCACACACCTCATACTACCCGGCCTGGCAGCATGGCTCCACACACATACTACCCGGCCTGGCAGCATGGCTCCACACACATACTACCCGGCCTGGCAACATGGCTCCACACACCTCATACTACCCGGCCTGGCAGCATGGCTCCACACACATACTACCCGGCCTGGCAGCATGGCTCCACACACCTCATACTACCCGGCCTGGCAGCATGGCTCCACACACCTCATACTACCCGGCCTGGCAGCATGGCTCCACACACCTCATACTACCCGGCCTGCCAGCATGGCTCCACACACATACTACCCGGCCTGGCAGCATGGCTCCACACACCTCTTACTAAATGGTTCAACTAAAATACCAGTAACCGATGCAGCCATTGGTTGACTTCTGGCCAGTTCAGACTAAGCAACAAAAACGACAGAAGCAATGGAGATAATCGCTGCTACAGAGGCACAAGTAACACGTAAGAAAAAAAAATTATATATCAAAATTATATCCAGGATCCTGACATAGGACATCTACTAGTACAGTATCTCACTCACGCGACTAAACAGTTGACTCCATAGATGAACTATAGCAAAAATATATAAAACCTTGAAATTAGGAGCGATACATCATGTTGAGAGGCTCGTCAGCAGCAGCAGCAGCAGCAGCCAGCCCCTGGCGCGCCTGGCCGGCCTCCCCCGCCCAACACCGACCCTCCCTCGGGAACTCCCACCTCTTTTCAGACGCGAGTCCGAGCGCTGGTTTTTTTGTGGCGTGTAGGTCACCATCTCCGGGTTTTGCAGTCATCTGGTGCCCATCTCGGGGTCATAATGGGCTTTTGTATACTAACAGAAGCTCCGGCTGGAGGGGAGGAGAGGGGGAGGGAGAGAGAGAAAAAAAAGGTAGAGGGAGTGAGGGAAGAGGCAGTGATGGAAGCTGAGTGAGGGGCGGACGGAAGGAAGACCAGGGAGAGAGTGTAAACTGACGCAACTAAGGGCATCAGACTGACAGCCTGTCTGCCTCCCTGTCCGCCTGCTAAGCTGTCTGCCTCCCTGACTGCCTGCCTATCGCCTCCCTCCCAGCCTGCCTGTCTGCCTCTCCCCCTGCCTACCTCCCTCCCTCCCTGCCTGTCTGCCTGCCTCCCTGCCTGTCTCCCCCCCTGCCTGCCTGTCTCTCTCCCTGCCTGTCTGCCTGCCTCTCTTCCTCCCTGCCTGTCTGCCTGCTTGCATACCTGCCTCCCTTCCTGTCTGTCTCCCTCCCTGCCTGCCTGTCTCTCTCCCTCCCTGCTTTCCTGCCTGTCTGTCTGCCTGCCTCCCTCCCTCCCTGCCTGTCTGTCTGTCTGCCTGCCTGCCTGCCTGTCTACCTACCTCCCTGCCTGCCTGTCTACCTACCTCCCTGCCTGTCTGCCTGCCTGCCTACCTACCTACCTGTCTGCCTGCTTGCCTGCCTGCTGGGCTGTGGTTAGGAACTTTTCACGGGATGAATGGAAGGATCACGTTACGTACAAAACCTGCCTCCCAGACAAGTTCGACAGTAAAGCAAATCGAAGCTGTGAGGCGGTGGGCGACCCCCTCGTACGCTGCCTGATTAAAAGTTGCTGGCAGGAGACGTGGAAACTGACGTCTGGCTTCCTCACTCGTCCATTTACTAAATATATATATATATATATATATATATATATATATATATATATATATATATATATATATATATATATATATATATATATATTATATATTTTTTTTTTTTTTTTTCCATACTATTCGCCATTTCCCGCATTAGCGAGGTAGCGCTAAGAACAGACAGAGGACTGGGCCTTTGAGGGAATATCCTCACCTGGCCCCCTTCTCTGTTCCTTCTTTTGGAAAAAAAAAAAAAAACGAGAGGGGAGGATTTCCAGCCCCCCGCTCCCTATATATATATATATATATATATATATATATATATATATATTATATATATATATATATATATATATATATATATATCTGAAGAGAAGTTGACAAAGAGGATATACGTGTTAAAAGTGGAGTGGACAAGAAGGGTAGACTAATTTGGATATGGAAGGATGAAGTGAAAAGCATTTTAAGCGAACAGTGGCCGAAACGTGCAGGAGGGTAAAAGGCGTGCATGGGATGGAGTGAATTGGGACTATATGGTAATAGGAGGTCGACAAATATATATATATGTATATATATATATATATATATATATATATATATATATATATATATATATATATATATATTTCTTTTTTTTTTTTTTTTGCTTTGTCGCTGTCTCCCGCGTTTGCGAGGTAGCGCAAGGAAACAGACGAAAGAAATGGCCCAACCCACCCCCATATACATGTATATACATACGTCCACACACGCAAAATATACATACCTACACAGCTTTCCATGGTTTACCCCAGACGCTTCACATGCCCCGATTCAATCCACTGACAGCACGTCAACCCCGGTATACCACATCGCTCCAATTCACTCTATTCCTTGCCCTCCTTTCACCCTCCTGCATGTTCAGGCCCCGATCACACAAAATCTTTTTCACTCCATCTTTCCACCTCCAATTTGGTCTCCCTCTTCTCCTCGTTCCCTCCACCTCCGACACATATATCCTCTTGGTCAATCTTTCCTCACTCATTCTCTACATGTGCCCAAACCATTTCAAAACACCCTCTTCTGCTCTCTCAACCACGCTCTTTTTATTTCCACACATCTCTCTTACCCTTACGTTACTTACTCGATCAAACCACCTCACACCACACATTGTCCTCAAACATCTCATTTCCAGCACATCCATCCTCCTGCGCACAACTCTATCCATAGCCCACGCCTCGCAATCATACAACATTGTTGGAACCACTATTCCTTCAAACATACCCATTTTTGCTTTCCGAGATAATGTTCTCGACTTCCACACATTCCTCAAGGCTCCCAGAATTTTCGCCCCCTCCCACACCCTATGATCCACTTCCGCTTCCATGGTTCCATCCGCTGCCAGATCCACTCCCAGATATCTAAAACACTTCACTTCCTCCAGTTTTTCTCCATTCAAACTCACCTCCCAATTGACTTGACCCTCAACCCTACTGTACCTAATAACCTTGCTCTTATTCACATTTACTCTTAACTTTCTTCTTTCACACACTTTACCAAACTCAGTCACCAGCTTCTGCAGTTTCTCACATGAATCAGCCACCAGCGCTGTATCATCAGCGAACAACAACTGACTCACTTCCCAAGCTCTCTCATCCCCAACAGACTTCATACTTGCCCCTCTTTCCAAAACTCTTGCATTCACCTCCCTAACAACCCCATCCATAAACAAATTAAACAACCATGGAGACATCACACACCCCTGCCGCAAACCTACATTCACGCGATATATATATATATATATATATATATATATATATATATATATATATATATATATATATATATATATATATATATTATCCCTGGGGATAGGGGATTAAGAATACTTCCCACGTATTCCCTGCGTGTCGTAGAAGGCGACTAAAAGGGGAGGGAGCGGGAGGCTGGAAATCCTCCCCTCTCGTTTTTTTTTTTTTTAATTTTCCAAAAGAAGGTACAGAGGGGGGCCAGGTGAGGATATTCCACAAAGGCCCAGTCCTCTATTCTTAAACGCTACCTCGGTAATGCGGGAAAGGGCGAATAGTTTAAAAGAAAGAAAAGAAAGAAATATATATATATATATATATATATATATATATATATATATATATATATATATATATATATATATATATATATATATATGTTGGAAAGGATCACAAATTAGCGCGTGATCAAGTATATTCCTATGAGTCCACGGGGAAATGAAAAACATTATGTTCCCAAGTGCACTTTCGTGTAATAATCACGTCATCAGGGGGGGAGATACAAGAAAGAAATATAAGTCAGTTGATATACAACGAAGAGACGTAGCTAGGACGCCACTTGTTTACCAAATGGCGTCCTAACTACGTCTCTTCATTGTATATCAACTGACTTATATTTCTTTCTTGTATCTCCCCTGATGATGTGATTATTACACGAAAGTGCACTTGGGAACTTATCGTATTTAATTTCCCCGTGGACTCATAGGAATATATATATATATATATATATATATATATATATATATATATATATATATAGTGTGTGTGTGTGTGTGTGTGTGTGTGTGTGTGTGTGTGTGTGTGTGTGTGAGCAGTTATTTGAAGTGAACGTACAAATTTTACATGCCGTTTTCCATATTGCTTACTAATTCAATTTCAAGCCATTCGTACACCACTCTTACACTAAAAAAAAGTGCTTCTTGACATAGTTTCTAACAAGTTTCGTGCCTGATTTCATGTTATGCCGTATGGCTGGTTTGTCCCTTCTTTTGAAGAAATGTTCACCGTCTGCTTTATAAATAAAATCTGGTTTAAACACTTAAAGGTTGTGATCAAGTTACCCCTCAATCCTCTCTCTTCACGTGAATGTGTGTGTGTGTGTGTGATCCAGTCACGAAGTAAACTCATCGAGGTCAGGTATAGCAAAATTAAGAAAGGGCTAAAGTAATAAGGAAACAGGGAAATACACTATTAGTAGTGGAAAACTGTCATTTAACACAGAGCATGACGCAGTTCTCAGCAATGACATGAAATGGTGAACAGTTCCAAAGGTCAGTGGTGCAGGTCGAAAAAAATGACATCAAACAGTTCACTCACAGTTAAAAACAGTGGTTTGCTGAGCAACGCGTGGTCTAGCTAATGGCGAGGGCACACAAGCAACCTGCTTTGGGGGGACAAAACCAAAGTAATATCTATAAATGGGAGAAAGAGAACCAACATTGCGGTACATGACAAATGGGTCATGTTATGGTCATACTGCAGCAGTTGGTGAGTGTCAAAGAACTCGACTGTCATACATATATTAGTGTAAGCTTGGAGCAGGTTTTCTCTACTGCACATAGGATTGAATACGACAGCAGATTTAGTCATTAATCTTCTCACTTGTGTTCTCTAATTTTCTCAGTATTACTCTACTATGAGGTGGATGCTCAAACACCAGTTGTCCGAAGTTATCCCATTTACGTCAATCAAGCTTTCGCCTTCACAGAGGCATCATCAGGAATAGTTGAGGAAAAACAGAAGAACGATACTGATCAAGGGAAGAATTTAGAAAGTCCATCACTAAATACACTAAGTTGGGCCAAGCGAGACCGTTATTGTCCAGATGTGGAGTTGAGATCAGGTTGGGCTCGTCTGCTTCTCTCCAACCTTCGTAACGCAGGACCGAGTTGGTCAGTGCCGTGTTCCTCCTGTCCAGAAATGGCGACTCAATGATGTGTCCCATCTGTCCTAAAACGGCATTAGGTATACGCCCTACTGGCGTGCCATCAAAGAGCTGTATGGCGGTGGTCATGTTTGTCTGGATGTTGATGTGAGAGGAAGCACCTGGCATCAACATCCAGACAAATATGACTAACGCCATACAGCAATCCAATCTTTCCCTCCTTTCTTAGCAGGATGATTTGTTTCAACCCATCTCTGTGAGACCTCTGGCTCTTCTAACTATATCTAAAGGCATGTAAACTCTTCTAAACTCACTTTCTGGAACATTTAGAAGCCCATTCTTATCTTTCTGATCATCAGTCACGCTTTCGCAGTGCAAGTTTTACTGGCGATCTCTCCCATGTGTCTCACCTTTGATCTTTTCTTAGGGATTTTGGTAAATGTTTTGACAAGGCACTCTACTTGTCAATAACATATGACAGTGTGTGGCACAAGTCTTTACTTACTTCCTTTGGATTTCTTCTTCTCTCAGTTCTCTAATAACAGTTTTCTTCCTAGTCAATCCAGTGTGGCTGTTGTTGACGGAGTGACATCTTCCTCTGACCCTATCAACAGCGGGTGTCCCTCACGATTCTGTACTATTGCCTACTCTCTTTCTTTTCTCCATAATTGGTCATTCTTCAACCTCCAACACTAATCATTCTTTCAAGACGATTCTGTTCTAAGCATATCAACTCTCCTTCTCCCCTCCTTTGATACTCGTTATTTTTCTCGCAGTGACCAACATATCCCCTCTCTTAATTCGTACCTATGCAACATCGTGGAACGAGAAAGCAGTGAGCTAATTGAATTCACGTGCTAAGACGCAATTTCCACCAATTTCTCTAAATATTACGTGTTTCCTTTAGTTCAGTTTCAAAACATCTCAATCACACAATACCATAATCATGATAGGTGTCTAACTATATCTTGTTACTTTATCCCCGGGACCTCACATTATGAACATCGCAAAATCTGCTTCACATAAGCTTAGGGTGGGTGATGTATACGTGCCTCACATATTTTTGTACAAGCAGCTGTTCAGTATTTACTGGTATCTCATTCGCCCCAGTTTAGAGGACTACTCAGATGTTAATGTTAAAGGTGGCTCTTCTTACTCCTCTTTCTTGACCAGCTTTCCGTCTTACTAAATCCGTTGTTATCATCCCTCTCAAAACCATCTATTTACATGTTCCAAGATGTCAAATCGCTCTCCATTCTGTCAAGTGTTATTTCTGTCACTTCCCACTCGATTTTCCTGCGTGTATCCTACCTTGTATGAATTGGATTCGTGGCACGCGTCTGGCTGCAGCTTCCCATAGTTTACGAGTGGAGATGAATCACACGAGTCATGTCCGTTAGTATACCCTATTTGTCCCCCTTGTAGGGAAAAACTGCGGAATTCTCTTGTCTTTCCCGTCTCCTTCAAGAATTAGTCAGTCAGGGCAACAAACACTTGAAGGTTTCAAATGAATCCTTCCTGTATTCTCTCTTCTTGTACATATCACCTTCCCTTTCACCGCTCTAGCCAAAACTGGGACACGCTTTCATGTTAGCCATATAAGCTACTAAGAAAAATAAAAGATTAATTCTGGACGTCCTTCCAGTTTTAAAATTAATACCCCCCCAGCCCCACCTCCAACACACACACACACGCACACACACACACACACACACACACAAAAAGAAAGAATAAGAAGCATAAGAATAATAATATTTTCTCTCCTAGGGATGAAGTCGTAATACCCATGTGATAAACATCAGCCTATAATACCGGGGAAAGTGACAGTGTCCAACAAATACCGGTCATGCTGTATAATTCAATTATCTTTTTTTTCTAATCATTGTTGTCTGACTAATGATCACCATAAAATCCTTTAAACGATACATAAAAAGAAAATATAATGGGTCTGGGCATACTGGACCTAGGTACATACCAAGATACAAATTCACCTGCCTAAAAGAAAAAAAGCAGGGATCGATTTTTTCCCATTTCTTTTAACAATTCGAAAGAAGATACGAATATAGATAGGAATAAATTATGAAGAAGAAAAGTGAAAATTCGTATGCCTTCCTAACCCTACGGAACAACACATAATCATTATCTTGATTTACAGTGGATAAAACCCTCGAGAGAATATATCTAAGTGAAAAAAATCGTGACAGTATAAATCAAGATAAACATCACGGCAGGTTACCTACGTCATTTACAGACATTTACATAGGCTCCGTAACACAGCACCATTAACACATCGTCTCTAGGACATCAATACACAACTCTCCTAAAAAATCGACTGATAGAGTTTCTAAAGTAACAAATATAAATCAGATATGAAATAAGACGCAATTGTTAAACTTTGATTTCAGTACAAGACTGGCGGCGCTTGTCAGTCATCCTGTAAATTCTGCGTCATTTAATCTTTTGACACCCATGTTGAAGACTGAACGTCTACACTATGGGTAATGAGGAGTGGGCGGGCGGGTGAGGAGGAGTCCGATCACTCACATCCCTCACTATCTCGACGTTCCGCCTGAAAAACTTTGAACTGAACACGGCTATCTGGCCTCCGCGCCTCACCCACGATCAATGTACACTGCCCAGACCTTGCTTGCTGCCTCCCGACCCTCAACAATGCCAATCAGCCACTGAACTTCCTGTAACCACTCTTGTGATTACGGGACAGCCTTGAGGGCCTGAAGTGCTGCCCCGTACACCGCGGCCCCTGGGACACCAGGCCAGCCGGTCCCAGGGAGTCGCCCGGGAACTACAGAAGGGCGATGCGTTTTTTAGCGACTTCCTACGAGACGTCCCCGTCTGGTAATCCATCCTCAGCTTTAAGCTCAAGCCGCCATCACAACAAATCTTAATGTTTACCCCTTCACGAAGCTTCACGTCTGTGACTGTACTATCTAATCAGCCCACCATTATCGGTACTACCTTATCATTATCGGTACTACCCTATCATTATCGGTACTACCTTATCATTATCGGCACAATCCGACACCGTCTGCATTACCTATACAGAATCAACGACCACACACGCCACGATCACTACATAGTCCCATCATTACCTGTACCAGCTACACAGCCCACCATCACCTGCACCTCCTACACAACCCACCATTATCGGTACCAACCATTAGTCCACCATTACCCGCACCATCTACACAGCCCATCACTACCTCCATCACTTACACAACCCACCATCATCTGCATTACTTAACACGGCCCATCATCACCAACAGTACCAACCTAACCTACTCTTACCTCCAACACTTACAAGCACACTTGTGAGTTACCCATAAACCTCTCTAACTATCGAATGACGTTAACTAATACAAACACTATGGATATTTACAGTGATACCAGTTACATCCAACAGGACGTACACATCGTAAACAACACACACACACTGAGGTGTCTTCAACTATATCTAAAATGCTTGAATATCCAGTAATGATGGTCAGTTGAGGTTTTATGTTCTGCCGACTGCCACGATGATTGCAGCCGTCGTCTGTAAGTAACAATCACCAGCCGAAAACACTTTACACCTTCGTCAGGAACAGCGAAATAATATCTATACACTGGGAGCCTATATGGAATATATATGGCATACAAGGCATTCGTAAGGTCATGTTATCTCTTAATACAAAAGAAGTTCACTGAAAATGGTGTTATTAAGGACATGATGATGTAAAAGAATAACTAGTTCAACTATGTGTGTAAAACGTGTATATCATCCTTGTCCTGCATACCTCACGCAGTACGGCGGGGCAGAGATTATGTGTTCATGACGTTAGAGCGACCCCTTGAGCATGCCGCTATGACACCCTTAGGCCTGATGACGTGGTTTTTGATCTGACCCACAGGGTCATGCCATCACACGATGTGCCGTCCTCCTCAAGTTGGATGGCATCGTCAGCAAAGTGGCGAACGCAAACTGTTTCATTGGAAGGGATCACAATTTTGCGCGTGATTAAGATATTCCTATGAGTCCACGGGGAAAATGAAACACGATAAGTTCCCAAGTGCACTTTCGTGTAATAATCATATCATCAGGGGAGACACAAGAAAGAAATATAAGTCAGTCGATATACATCGAAGAGTATATCAATTGACTTACATTTCTCTCTTGTGTCTCCAATCGCCGCAACCAGGGTTCGAACCTATGCGCTAGACCCTGGGAGACCCGTGAAAGCGTCATTGTTAGGAATGCTAACCGATACACCACTTTCCCTTTTCTATAGGTAATACTTTGGTTTTTACTTCCGAGAGCTGGCTGTTTGTGTGCCTCCACCACTAGCTAGACCACGCAATACTCGGCAAGCTGCTGCGTCACATAGTTACAGAGTGGCCGATGGCAACTCAAGGGTGGGCCGCTTTGATACCTGTTTCTTTCCCTACACCTCAAGGCTTTGGAACTCTCTCCGCTTTCATGTCTTTCCAGGTAACTATGACCTGCCACATTTTAAAGACAGGATTTTCACTTCCTCCAAAATTCGTAAATACTTTCCCTTGTCATTGTTTTTTCCCTTTCATCAACTTCTCTATATTTCAGTTAAGGCCCGACCTTGATGTGGATTTTTGTCCGTGACTGGGGCCTCCAATGTGACACACATACACACACACACACACACACACACACATATATATATATATATATATATATATATATATATATATATATAAATATATATATATATATATATATATCCCTGGGGATAGGGGATTAAGAATACTTCCCACGTATTCCCTGCGTGTCGTAGAAGGTGACTGAAAGGGGAGGGAGCGGGGGGCTGGAAATCCTCCCCTCTCGTTTTTTTTTTTAATTTTCCAAAAGAAGGAACAGAGATTGGGCCAGGTGAGGGTATTCCCTCAAAGGCCCAGTCCTCTGTTCTTAATGCTACCTCGCTAACGCGGGAAATGGCGAATAGTTTAAAAGAAAAAAAAAAAAATATATATATATATATAATATATATATATATATATATATATATATATATATATATATATATATATATAATATATATATATATATATATATATATATATATATATATATATATATATATATATATATACATATATATATATGGTAGGAGAGCCGTGTATATAACAGCGTGTTGTAGGAGGCTATGGGAGACTGAGGCCTGCTCGCTAATCTGGTGTGCGAGTCATTAAATCTCGATACATCACGTCTCACGCGGCAAAAATGGTCGACCCTGTGTCTCACTACCACAACATGCCCCCATCAACCACCTCATCCCCCTGCTGCTCTTGTGGCCGGGGGGGGGGGGGGGAGGTATAGGCTGGGGAATGGGGAAGGAGAGGGTACTGGCCGGGGCTGGGGGGGTGGGGAAATAGGGGGATTGAATAGATTGGCAGGGGGATGAGGGGTAGTGGTCCAACTTACTTTGGGAAAAAAAAGGGGGTAAAAATAAGCACTGGGAAGTTGTCGAGATACACGGACCACAATATGGACAAGACTTGGGTAAGATAAAGAAAACGGGCGTATAAAAAGAAGGAGGAGGAGACGTCATCGCAGAATGGCTGAATTGATAAGGTGTAGAGGAGTGACGGTGGGAGTGAAGCTTAAGGTGAGTGTGGCGTTGTGGTAGTGGAGGACACGGAGGTGGTCATGAACCGGCTATGGTTCCTGCTCTGATGCTACAACTGTGAGGTAAGTACTGGTGGTGGTTCTAAGTGCGGACGATGCTACTGATATACTAATGATATTGATGAGAGCCGGTGATAAGGGTGGAGAAGGTGAGTATGGTGGTAGGAGTTGGTAAGGAAGTTGTGGCGCTTGTGAAAATATACTTTTGCTGGTAGTGGTACTGCTGGAGGAGGGTGTGGCTCTGCTGAAGAAGGCGTTCGTGTTGATGACGCGTCGGCTTTGGAGTGGGGAAGAGTGATGACTACTGGTGTTGGTGATGACGGTTGTGGTACTGTGGCGTTGGTAGTGATGGAACAGCTGGTGTTGGCAGTGGTGGAAGTGGTGAAGAAGCTGATGTTAATTCAAATAATCGTGATGACGTAGGTGCTGCTGACGATGGTGATGATGATGGCAGGTGGTGGTCGAGGGTGGTAGGTGGCTGGTCGAGGGTGGTAGGTGGTGGTCGAGGGTGCTTGGTAGTTGTCGAGATGGTAGGTGGTGGTCGAGGGTGCTAGGTAGTGGTAGTGATGTGAAGTGCTGGTCTGAGTAATGGTCCTGCCGGATATAGTTGTTTGTGAAGGTGGTATCTGAGGAAGTGTTGAGGAGGTGGAAGGGAGAGTCATGGTCGTCGGGGAGGTGGGCGTGGTCACAGGTCGTGAAGGAAGTGGTGGTGCTGGCCGCTAAAGAGGTTGTAAAAGGCAGCGGAGGTCAATTTTCTGGAGGTGCTTGTGGTCCTCATGGACACTTTGTCTTCACAAATGTTGAAGATGGTTGTGGTGGGGAAGGTTTGGGTAAAGACCTGTCGGGTTAGTGAGGGAGAAGAATATCATAGCGTGTGTTGGTGTTGGAGATCAAGGTGGTGGTGAAGATGCTGGCACAAGTGTTTGGGGATAATGTTAGAAAACGGACTGGTTGGGGGTGGCCTGGTAAAAGAGCCAAGGACGAGGTTTTCCAGGAGTCATACTGGACGAGGTCATGGAAGAAATTCCTGAGAGGGTGAGAAGAAGTCTAGTAGGAAATTTATGGAGTGCAGTGGGAAGAGGGCATGGAGCTGGTCAAGGAAGTAATTATGAAGTCTAGTGGAGGGGTTGAACAAGTGCAGATGAGATAGTGTTAAGAGGTCATGTAGGTCGACGAAGGTTTTTCCAGAATATGAGAAATCATGGAGAGATGGAAGAGAACCAGAAGCAGAAAAATCAAAATGTCATGAAAATATGAGAAAGATAATAATCGAGTTGGAAGAGTTGCAGCTGGCACGACTAAAGCAGACGTTTAGCATGAGTGGTACAGGAAGAAGGGAGAGCAAACAGCTGGAGTTTGTGGTGTGAAAGGTGGAGGTAGAGATGATGGCAGTAACAAGAGTGAAGACAGTGCCCAAGGAGCTTGGGATGGTGACACAGCTGACACAGGAGGAGGCTAAGGCGAGGGAACGGGTTGACCGACCAAGTGCTAAAGATAATGTGAGAGGGAGAGCATATGCGACCATGGGAGGGTGAGTGGCCATAGCCAGCGCTACAGTGCGGCTGCAGAAATGCTTGGGACGCACCGCACTACTCTGGTAAATCCTTAAACTGTTACTGACTCTCCAAGTTTTCTCCTGGGATTTTAGGGATCAAGTGGGATTATAACATACTGGGTAAATGCACATTTCAAGCTCTAAGTGTAGTCTTCGCGTCAGCCATCACATGATATGACACACCTTCTAAACATTTTCAAAGAAAATATTAGAATAATGAAAATCAATCAGAGATGTCTATCATTTAACGTAAGATTTACCGCTACTCTTGTTTGAATTGATGAGATATTTCAGTAACTTAAAAAGAGGTAATGAATACTACTATTCAAGGATGGATACAGAGTTGTTGTTACTCCATCCACAACAGTGACTTGTGAAAGCGGGCAGTAATACGTCAACCACCAGGGCTGACAAGCAAGCAAGCAAGCAGCGAGGACATATCATACACGCAGTTCCTTTCCTAGCGAGGCCCTTCATCGAGCGTCCATATACCCACAAACCTGACGCATAGCCTTACCAGCGATTCCTTCGTTCAACGCAGATCATACACGCAACTCTTCCTGAGAGAGTTGTGCCCAGATCTTGACAGTCGGCAAGCACCAACCGAACTATGAACCAGCTGCCGTACATGGTGGTGTCAGTGGTGGTGATGATGGTAGTATACGGCTCTCACTCCCATCATGACCGCAAAAAAAAAAACCATCGCACCCCTGCTAAGGCTGGTCCTCCAACCCACCACCTCCCTCCTACCAACTCCATGAGCCTGGCAGGATTCTGCTGGTGGTCCATAACAGTTATGACGACCTACTCAGAGACACACGGCTTTCACCACAACCACACGGCATGTGCAGAGGTGTGTGTGTGTGTGTGTGTGTGTGTGTGTGTGTGTGTGTGTGTGTGTGTGTGTGTGTGAGTGAGTGAGTGAGTGAGTGAGTGAGTGAGTGAGTGAGTGAGTGAGTGAGTGAGTGAGTGAGTGAGTGAGTGAGTGAGTGAGTGAGAAATGATGACAATCTACGGTCCAGCTCTGCCGCATTTTAATATATCACAGGCTATTTTTACCATACTGGCACTATTCTTTTTTTTTTTTTTTTTTTACATACCTGACACTTAATCATCACTTTTCTCAAACTTCTTACAAGAGACAAAAATATCGAATGAAAAAAAAAATCCACTACCAACCAGCACTGCACCAGGGCAGACAAGCGTCAGGACAACCCCCCCCAAAATATATATATATATAAAAAATAGAGGTCGTAAGAGACGCAGCATCGATACGATGAGACGCCTCCTTATCCCGGGCGGGCAGATAGAGCGCGCGTCTCTCTGCTCCACTCGTTAATCAGGGAAAAGAGCTGACATGGCCACACAAGCCCAGATAAAAATGCCTACGACTCCCTATGTGGGCCAGGGATCACGAGATACCAGACGACCTCCTCCACCTCCTCCTCCTCCTCCTCGCTCGCGCCCCCGCCTCACTCCTGATGTGCCCACTCATTCCAACTGGATTCCATCACTTGACTCGGAGACCATCACGACACAAAAATTATATATATATATATATATATATGATCCCTGGGGATAGGGGATTAAGAGTACTTCCCACGTATTCCCTGCGTGTCGTAGAAGGCGACTAAAAGGGGAGGGAGCGGGGGGCTGGAAATCCTCCCCTCTCGGTTTTTTTTTTTAATTTTCCAAAAGAAGGAACAGAGAATTAGGCCAGGTGAGGGTATTCCCTCAAAGGCCCAGTCCTCTGTTCTTAACGCTACCTCGCTAATGCGGGAAATGGCGAATAGTTTGAAAGAAAGAAAGAAAGATATATATATATATATATATATATATATATATATATATATATATATATATATATATTGGAAAGGATCACAATTTTGCGCGTGATCAAGATATTCCTATGAGTCCAGCTAGGACTTCGTGTCTTCGATGTATATCAACTGACTGTTATATTTCTCTCTTGTGTCTCCCATGATGATGTGATTATTACACGAAAGTGCAATTGGGAACTTTTCGTGTTTCATTTTCCCCGTGGACTCACAGGAATATATATATATATATATATATATATATATATATATATATATATATATATATATATATATATATATATATATATATATATATTTTTTTTTTTTTTTTTTTTTTTTTGCTTTGTCGCTGTCTCCCGCGTTTGCGAGGTAGCGCAAGGAAACAGACGAAAGAAATGGCCCAACCCACCCCCATACACATGTATATACATACGTCCACACACGCAAATATACATACCTACACAGCTTTCCATGGTTTACCCCAGACGCTTCACATGCCTTGATTCAATCCACTGACAGCACGTCTACCCCGGTATACCACATCGCTCCAATTCGCTCTATTCCTTGCCCTCCTTACACCCTCCTGCATGTTCAGACCCCGATCACACAAAATCTTTTTCACTCCATCTTTCCACCTCCAATTTGGTCTCCCTCTTCTCCTCGTTCCCTCCACCTCCGACACATATATTCTCTTGGTCAATCTTTCCTCACTCATTCTCTCCATGTGCCCGAACCATTTCAAAACACCCTCTTCTGCTCTCTCAACCACGCTCTTTTTATTTCCACACATCTCTCTTAACCTTACGTTCCTTACTCGATCAAACCACCTCACACGACACATTGTCCTCAAACATCTCATTTCCAGCACATCCATCCTCCTGCGCACAACTCTATCCATAGCCCACGCCTCGCAACCATACAACATTGTTGGAACCACTATTCCTTCAAACATACCCATTTTTGCTTTCCGAGATAATGTTCTCGACTTCCACACATTCTTCAAGGCTCCCAGAATTTTCGCCCCCTCCCCACCCTATGATCCACTTCCGCTTCCATGTTCATATATATATATATATATATATATATATATATATATATATATATATATATATATATATATATATATATAACGTTTTGTCCGAGGCGGATCACAGTAAGCAAGTGAGGGACATTCCTCATCAACATGTACCACGACAATGAGTTGTGAGGCTAGTTCTTGCCTCCCTCTTCCCTCTCTTTCCCTCGGTGCTCAAGAGCGGCGGCGGCTGTTTTCATTATATCCGCGGCTCCTCATTTCCTAAGACGCTTCACAAATTTCACACGGACCAAAGCCTAATTGAATTTTAATTAAAACCATTTGAAAAAGTCAGATATGGAGGGTCCACACAGGCCAGTGGAGGGGGACAAGTCCAGAAGATGGGAAAGAGAGAGAGAGAGAGAGAGAGAGAGAGAGAGAGAGAGAGAGAGAGAGAGAGAGAGAGAGAGAGAGAGAGAGAGAGATGAATAGTAAGAGATACAGAAATAGGATGTGGGAGGATGCGAGTGTGAGGATGGAAAGTTAAAGGCGAGTAAGAGATTAAGATTGAAAAAGACCAGCAGAGAGTTAGAACGCATAACAAGAATTACGCTCAGGAGAGAGAGAGAGAGAGAGAGAGAGAGAGAGAGAGAGAGAGAGAGAGAGAGAGAGAGAGAGAGAGAGAGAGCTAACGGGGACATCAAGCCACAAATGTCAGGGGCAGATATAAAAGTAACATGAAAGGCACCGGTGTACAGTAACATTTATACAGGAGAACGGAGGAGGAGGAGGAGGAGGCTGCCGGGAGTGGCAGGACGTTACAAGTACAGGGAAGAGTCGGGAAGAGACTTGCCTTACTTAACATGTGTGACTGAGACAACTTGGGTGACTGACTGGTGTGTGTGTGTGTGTGTGTGTGTGTGTGTGTGTGTGTGTGTGTGTGTGTGTGTGTGTGTTCGTGTGTGTGTGTTCGTGTGTGTGTGTGGGGGGGGGGGATTGTATGGTCATAGCCTGGAGGTGGGAGGCTACGTCAGGAATGATACACGCCAGCAACATCTACACCCACAAATACCCCAACACACACACACACACACACACACACCTGCTGCCACACAGGTACATCATCGACCAACTAATGTGTGTCGCACCACATACCCACAGGGCATGTGTGTGCCACCCTGGCCACACCCTGCAGGTTCGTGTTCCACGCTGGCCACACCCTCCGGGTTCGTGTGCCACGCTGGCCACACCCTGCGGGTTAGTGTGCTACCCTGGCCACACCCTGCAGACTCGTGTTCCACCCTGGCCACACCCTGCAGGCTCGTGTTCCACCCTGGCCACACCCTGCAGGCTCGTGTTCCACCCTGGCCACACCCTGCGGGTTTGTGTTCCACCCTGGACACACCCTGCAGGCTCGTGTTCCACGCTGGCCACACCCTGCGGGTTCGTGTGCCACGCTGGCCACACCCTGCGGGTTAGTGTGCCACCCTGGCCACACCCTGCGGTGTGTGTCTGTACGGCGGGCGTCAAGCCTCAGCTGGCCACCGTCAACGCGGGCGCGCCAAGGCGCTAATTTTAAAGGATGCGCACAACTGCCAATTCGTTTAGAAAAAGCGGAAAATGAGGTAATTATCTGGCTTCAGGGAGGGGTGGGCCGAATTCACTAGCCGGCGGAGAGGAGGAAGAGGAGGAAGACAACGCCAAGCCACATACATCTACTACTAGGTCGAACCCTCCCTAATTATATGTGCAACTTCGCGACAATTTTCTTTCTTTTATGATTATATTCATCAGGATATTCTCTTTATCCCGGTAGGTGCTGACGGTCCCAGCCCTGCTCCAGAAGTCAGCCTGGATCAAGATGATACTGCCCTGCAGACAAAACTTGCATAACACAAGCTGAATACATCAAGGGCAAGATCTCTGGTATAGTGTGTGTGTGTGTGTGTGTGTGTGTGTGTGTGTGTGTGTGTGTGTGTGTGTGTGTGTGTGTGTGTGTGTGTGTGAGGCCAACAGAACAAATCGCCAAATATGTAACAATATACAAAAAAAGGAACCTAATTTCCATTCTAATTAAGAAAATGGAGGGAGAGGTGGCTGTGAATAAGTAATGAAGTCTCCCCTGCATCGAGTGCGCCAAGGAAAATGGAAAGGGGTTAAAATCAAACGCTTTTCGGCACAAGGGGTGTGAGGCGGCCGGCTTCTAATTGGGCCGATCTCGCGCCAACTTCAGCGGACCGGCTCGGAAAATCGGCCAATTACCCAGCGTTCAAGGTACTGGTGTGAGGGAGGCGTAGGGGATGGGTGGAAGGGGCCACGGCTCCGCGGGCTACTACGCCCACCCCCACCCCCGCGGGGACTACAATGAGAGTTGGAAGAAGCAAAACAAAAAAGTAAGAGAGCGCGGAGGAGGCAAAGAGGAAATACAAGGAGGAAACCAATAAACGATAACAGAAAAATCACGCAAAATCAACCACGTCGGATCTGGAAAAGTTCGTGTATCCTGGGCGATCAGCGTTAGGGGTACAGTGTCGGCGGCGGCAGGAGGAGTAAACTGGATGTACGTGACGAAGGCGAGGGACCGCGGGGCTCGGGAGGTACGACGACACGCGCAGGGAGCAGCGGAACACGTCGCGGAGACGATCACCCGATGGACGAAGTGCAGGCGACTGACGCCGTGGGGGAGACAAAGAACGTTCCAACACAGACAAACAGGCAAACATTAGCCAATTACACAAGTCAATGGATGGTAAGGGTGGCTCAGGAGGTAAGGCTGGGGGGAAGAGGAGGAGGAGAGAAGGCTCTAAAGCAAGTGAAGGGGAGCGAAATGGAGCTTCAAGGATGTGAAGGGAACGAAGGAAATGGCACCACGTTGAGAAGAATGGAGTGAGGTGGATCCAAGGTAAGACGGCTGGAGTGGGAGAGGTGGGTGAATTCCTAGATGTGAGGGGTTAGGAGATGGCTCGAGATGCCTGGGTTAGGGAGCATGTGACTCAGTCTGTGATGACTGGGGAGGAGATGGCCCATGATACGAGAGACGGAAGAAAGGCTCCCCATGTGAGAGTTGGGGTGGAGAAGGTTGATTTACATGTGAAGGATGGGGCAGGCATCTATATGTGAAGGTTGGGGCAGGCATTATATTTGAAGGTTGGGCAGGCCTCTCTATGTGAAGGTCGGGGCAGGCCTATATATGTGAAGGTAGGTCATGGTAGAACTCTATATGTGAAGGTTTGGGAAGTTGTTCGGGTGTGAGGATTGTGGGTGGAACCTCAGAGATAGAAAGACTAGGAAAGGTTCTTAAATATAAGAGTTTGGAGATACGACTGTAAATATACGGATGAGAATAGTGAATGAAGGTCATAGGATGGTGGCTCCTAAACGTTGGGGGTTGAGGGAAGGCTGGCTTATGATGCCCCGATTTGGGGAGGTGATCATTAATATAACGAAAAGAGAGAAAGGGAGTATCAAGGTTTAAGGGTGATGAAGTGACTCAAGACAGATGCTCTTAGAAAGGTTGCTCAAGATGTAAACGCTGGATAATGTGTCTCGAAGATGTGAGGGGTTGGTAATGGTAGTGGTTCAAGATGCGTGGGTTGGTGGTGGTAATGGGTCAATATGTGAGGGGTGGTAGTGGTTCAAGATGTGAGGGTTGGTGGTGGTAATGGGTCGATATGTGAGGGTTGGTAGTGGAAGTGGTTCAAGATGTGAGGGGTGGCGGTGGTAATGGGTCAATATGTGAGGGTTGGTAGTGGTAGTGGTTCAAGATGTGAGGGATGGTGGTGGTGACGGGTCAGGGTGTGAAGGTTGGTGTGAGAGGGCTAGTGGTGTTAACGGGTCTATATGTGAATTGGTGGTGGCGGTGAATCAAGATGCGAAGGCTGGTAGTGGTTCAAGATGTGAGGGCTGGTGGTGTTAATGGCTCACGATGTGAGGGCTGGAGGTGGTAGTGGGTCAAGATGGAAATTCAAAAAACATGAGACCAATGGATCCATCCGAGGCTGTTTGTAATGGAGGAAGAGATCTGAAACTCACTGACCAGTTTGGTGCGACTAGAAAGACAAACAGACATTTCAAAAATAATGTAAACTTTCCATGTGATTAAAAGGGCGCAAATAACGTCACTTGTGGATCTAAAGTGAAATACATATTAAGACTATTCTTAAACGTATCCATGGTACTGCCTTCTACCACTCTAACTGATACAGCATTCCATGCATTAACAATCCTGTTGAAGAAAAAGTACTTCTCATTTGCACATGAGTTAGTATCCGTTACTACGAATGAAATCAGACGAAGCTATCCTAAAATAGCTAGTGAGAACGAGATTATGGTAGCCTTTGATGATTTTGAATCCTTGGATTGAATCATCTCTTAACCTTCTCTTTTCTAGGCTAAATAGAATCAAGTCGCTTAGCCTGTTCTCAGGATTTGTTCCTCAGTTTGGGAATCATCATGGGAGCTCGTCACTGTTGCTCTCTACATTCTATGTCGTTCCACAAGAAAGGTAATCGAAACACAATATTCAAGACAGAGACGCACCAACGAGTTGTAAAGAACGAGGATGAATTCCTGAATTTAAATTCCAAAGCCTTACCTATAAATCCAAGAATTCTGTTCGCCCTTTTATCTGTTTCCGTCTCCAGAGATTATTGCTTCTAAGTCTTTTCCCCCTTCGCCTTCTGTGGTTCAAAAGAATTCATACTGCGTCTTAACTTCTCGTTTCACTACCGGTATGTAAAACTTTGCACTTCTCGACATTCAAATTTATTAGCCTTCTACGAGCCCAGTCCATCAGTTTCTCTATCTCCGTCTGTAGGTGCAGACGTTCAGTTTCTATGATGGATATATTTCCTAACTTAAAGCCGTCTGCAAATATCGAAATCTTACAATGCATCAGTATACATGAGAAAGAGAACCGATCCCAAGACTGATCCTTGCGGCACACCACTTGTTACGTCTAACAATAAAGAGGCCCGAACTCCGAGAAACTTATCTGGGCCTGCCGTTTTATTTACTTTCATTCTGTTTAGTGCCGATAGTATATCTTCCAACTCTTATGTCAAAATATCGCAAAGCTTTTTCCTCACTCAGCAGTGGAATTGGATTCGGGACCTGAGTTATGCTTTCATTTGTATATATACTCATTCAATATACTTGCAAGGTCTTCGCTGTCTTGTACAAAGGCACCTTATTCCGTGAATAACGGACCCATTCACCGGCTAATGATTCTCTCGCTTCTAACATAACAATAAAACTCCTTAGAGTTTCTTCTGATATTTTCAGCAATATACGCTCCATACTGACGTAGCTTCTTTACGCAGATTTATATAATTGCTCTATGTTAGTTATTCGTCTCTTTGGTACATATGCGTTGCTTTCTTAGAGAAGAAACTTCTTTATGTCACAGTTCCACCATTTCGGTTTCGCTTTGGAAAAAAAAGGGTCTATTACGAGCTGGCACATATGTCATCTCCAATACTTGAAAGTTTTACAGAAGCTTTCCCAAGCTACTTGCACATCGTTTTCATTAACAATATCATCCTAGATTTGCCACTGCTGCACACATATGTACATATTGACGATAAAAGAGAATAGTCATGCATCAGAACATGTTAATGCATGGAGCTTGCGTAACAAATTTCCAGAGTTAGAGAAAACTGTGAAGGAAGAATATCATGATATAACTGATACTTCAGAATCCTGGTAAGATATCAAGGACAAAGACTTCCCGCAATGTCTGCTTACACTCCATCTAGTAGTGACAGAGAAAATCGAACAGGCGGTGAATCTTACATTTGTCAAAATATCTTAATCCTGTATTGAACAATGTTGTAGCTGATCATTTGAACGACTCCATTTATGTAGGAATCAAAGATAAGTTTCGCAAGATAACAACAACAGTAGTAGTTTACAAGCCCCCCAGCATGGGCAGCAGAGGTAGACGAAAGGCTTAACGATTTGATAACAGAAATTTTTCATGAAGACGGTTCTATCAAAGCAGAAGATTTCAAGATACCGGTATATGAGTGAGTTGGTGTTGGTAGAGGGTCAAGAGAAGCGAGGGTTTGTGGTGTTGGATGAACATGTAAGGGTTGGTTGGTGGTGGCTGAAGATGTTAGGGATGGTGGTTATTGGGTCGAAATGTCAGGGATGATAGAGGTGGACAGTGAGGGGTTGAGAATACAATTCCAACGTATAAGTTTAGGGGGCCGGTTTAAGGTGTTATGGCCTGGGTAGTTGGGGAAGAGGTGAGATTTCGGGGAGGAATGGGTCAGCTGGGACGAAAATGTGACCGTTTAAGAAGGTGGTTCGATGTGAGAGATGGAAGAAGTGGCTCAAAACGTGACGTCTTGAAGAACTATTTACGACCTGGCTTCATCATGCGAGGGAGCTGGCTTAAGATGTGAAGGTGGGGGAGATGACACAAAATGTATGCGAGTTCGCGGAAGTGGCTTAGATCACGAGGGTTGAAGAGGTGGCTTGAAACTGCAAGTAGGGGTTGAAGGTGGTGGCTCGGTGGCTCTAGGATGTGCGCGCTAGATCGCCGAGTGGCTCAAAAGGTGCTGGGAATGGAGTTGGTGATCTAATGTAGGGGAGAAGTTGCTCAAGATGAGAGGGTTGGTGGGGAGGTGGTGTCTCTAGAATGTAATAGGTTGGAGAGGGGAGTCAAAAGATAAAAAAAAAATGGTTTACTCATGCGTGTCACTTAGAATAAGGCTTCTTGTTGTCGAGTCCTCTCGTATCAAAGGTTACAGATAGGTGACCTGAGATGTGACATGGGGGGGTTTACCGAAATGAAGATGTGGGGTGGGAGGGTCGCCGAAGATGTAAGGGTGCTGGTGGGAGGATGTGGCCGCTCAGTGTGAGGTCTGAGAGGAGTGTTCATGATGTCAGTAGCTGCCGGATTGTCGTCTCGAGACAGTGCGCGCTGGGTGGAACGGCCTAAAATGTGGGAGATGAAGAGAGACGGCTCTTAAGATATGAGGGTCGGGGGAACTCCCGACATTAAATGACTTCGAGAGGTGGCTCATAGTGCAAGGACTTGAGGGGGAGGGGGAGGTAAAGCCTCTGATGAGGAGGGAGAGGGAAGGGGGCGAAGAGCAGATGGCTTCAGATGTGGGGGGTTGTGGGAAGGGGGGGGGTTCCGTGGTATGAGGGCCAAGGGATTGAGCTTATGGTATGAGGGTTGAGAGAAGGTGGCTCAATGTATGAGGGATGAAAGCGGGGGAGAGGGGGTGGATCAAGGTATGAAGGATGAGTGAGGGAGGAGCAAGGTATAAGGAATGTGGAAGTGGATCAAGGTACGAGGAACGAGAGGGAGCAGCAGATCAAGGTATGAGGGACAAGAGGGGGTAGATCAAGTTATAAGGGTTGAGAGGATAAGCCTCAAGGTATGAGGACTGAAATATGAGGATTGAGAAAAGGAGGACACTAAAAGGCCACCGAGAACACCTTGCCTTTCACCTCTTTCGCTAATGGTAGAAATGAAGACATCAAAAACCATGACAGCCGCGAGATGCTGCGTCACATGTTACTGTATGAGGAAAGCAGGTAAAATGAACGAGGGTGGACGACGATGGCTCCACGTACGATCAGAGGACGAGACAGGTGAGGCTGTGAGTGTTTGTGGCTCGAGGCATGAGAGTTATAGGCACTACAGGTATAAAAACTGGGCGATGCCGTTGGTAGATGTGAAAGACGAGGCGAAAATAAATCTGGAAATGAAGACTAGGAAGTGACAAAGCGTGATGGCTGAAAGGGAGATGACTTTGAGTCATGAAGACCCGGAGAAGATGACACCACGACATGAGGGCTTGGAGGAGATAGCCCCATGATGCGAGAGCTTGGAGGCGGCGGCCACGCATAATGAAATGACTTGAAGGAAAGTGGCCTCATGACGTCAAGGCTTGGAAGAGGTGGCCCCATGATGCCAGGGCTTTGAGATGGAGGTTTCATAACCGCGAGAGTCGATGGAGGTGGCCCCATGACGCAAGGGATTCGAGGAGGCAGCCCCTACGAGGTGAGGGCTTGGATCTCACGAAGTGACGACCAGGAGGTAAGACCATGACTTGGGGGACTGGAGGTGGTGGTTTCATGTTGTGAGGACTTGTGGGCGGTGGCGCAATCACAAGAGGGCTTAGAGAAGGTGGCCCATGACGTAAAGGCTTGGAGGAGGTTAGTTCCATGACTCGAGGGCTTGGAGGATGTGTGAGAACTAGGTGCAGATGGTTCAAATATGAAGGATAAGAAGAGGACAGTGGCACAAGATGCGAGAAAGCGCCTCTGAAATCAGAAGGCTGCGAAGCAGGAGTGACAATATGTCAGAGTTGGAGAAAGGTAACCTTAAGGTGTGTTGACTGGAGGAGATGTCTCAGACGTGAGGGTCGACATGGACAGCTCAAGACGTGGGTATCTTTAGATGTTGTAAGAGTTAAAAAAAAAAAAAAGACCGGTTCCAAGATGTGAAGGTCGGCAGAGATGACGCCAAGTTCTTTTGTTAGGGTCGGGTGAAGGTGAAGTGTGAGTGACAGAGGAGGTGGCTTAAGACGTAAGGTGGAGGTGAAGGAAAGGCTAGTGCTGAGGAAGGTGATTAAGACGTGAGGTCTGGGTAAGGTCTCTTCATGATGTAGATGTTGAAGACGAGGTAGTGGCTGGCTAAGATGTAAGGTTTGGGCGAAGATATTCCATGATATAAAAGATGGGTGAGAGCTGACAATCTGTCATGTTTGGGGAAGGTGGCTTAAGTTGTTAGGCTTGGGGGAATTGAATATAGTGCAAATATTGGGGAATGCTGCTTAAGGTGTCATGATGGAGGACGGGAAGAAAGCGTGAGGAAGCCGGGAAGGGGGACGAATGAGGTGTGAGGGTTATGGTCACGGGTTTCTACATAGAGGGGCTCCCAGATGTCAGGGAACTAATATGGAGGAGGTTTTGAAAACGAAGGAGCACGAAGGTGGTTTGGAAGGACAGAAGTGCTCTCATACTTTCGTCAAATTAGGTTATCAAATATTCCCAATGTCCATGCTAGTATGTATGAACATCTAGTAATGATGGAGTATCATCCCATTTATTCTCGTCAAATCAGTGACATGTTGGTATGGCAAACTTTCCTTTATGCATTCTGGGAACTTGCCTCCATGAGCATCTAAATCCTACCAGCCTTTGTGCCTGAGTCCCACATTAGCAGAACTATGCCTTCCATCTCTGTGAAGAGTCTTCCACTGCTTCATGTCTTCGTATGGTTGTTCTGGTTCATTGGAATGTTTTGAAGATTATAAAATCATCAATAGTTTTCCATTATGGAATGTCTGAATGGGTCATCTTCCAAAGTTTCCTGAAACATAAGGCTTCTTTCCCTTATCTAAGATGGCCAGTCCCTATATTCCTTTGTCTTTTTCTCTCCCTATGATATGAACAGATTAGGTCAGATTTTATCTCTACGTTTTGTGCATACTACTAAAACAATATCAGGTTTGAACTTCCCCGATTCGATTCTTGAACTCCAGCGGTTTTCCAGTTTATCCTAGCCCACTGGCACTTATTACATTAGTTTTATCTAATCTAACATTTCCATCACTTTCCTGACTGTTCCGCCCTCTAGCCTCACTTGACGATCGTCTCCCGCTCTCTGCCCTCACACTGTATTGTTTACTTTCCTCTCTGTTTCTTCCTTCGGCCTGTCCCTTCTGATGAATACCCAACTGAAGTCCTCCTTGCTTCCATATTGTCTAGCGTGCTTTAGTACCTCCTGAACGCAATCATTCCCAGTTGTCCAGGTATGATGATCCATACACAGTAATTTTCTCCCGTGACTTTTTTTCTCAAGCACTGCACTATGCACGTCGTAGCCTCAAGCAGTATTCTAGACAGTACTTTATTTTTTTTCCCACACTTTCTTCTTTGGCTGGAGTATGGTTGTCTGTCAGTCCAAAAAAAGTATCAGCATTTTACGTTTATCTTCCTCCCTCGTCTTCATAATTTTGGTGCAGCCCAACCGTCAGCTGGTTCCTGCAGTGTTGATTCGTCAACCTCAGTGGCTCGGGTTTTACATAAAATCTCCATTTCTGCCAAAGTGCAATGATCCCCTCGTGCTGTACACACAGTCCACTGGCATTATGGCCTCCGGTGCCGCCTTTGCTTTATCTGTTGTTGTGGCCAAGTCCTTGCCCATCTCCATCCTCCAGTTCCCGTCGCGTCGCTTGCCCCTCTCTCCTTCCCTCCACTCCCTCCTGGTTCGCCGTCCTTCCATTTCCCTCCCATGAAGCCTCCCCCCCCTTTAGATTCCCTTACTTCCCCTCTCCCGCCATATCGTCTTCCCCTATCGCCTCCGTCCCCGGCTCCGGCCCTCCCCTGGACCTTTTAAAGGCCAGTGTTAGTGAACTTGTCAATAAAATGTGTCCAGTGTAGCCCCTCGACGGTGGCAGAACGCACCATTCCGTCTGCATACGACTACCACCAAGCTGCCGCCCCTCTCACACATCGTATGTCTGTAATTATTTAACTTTGAAGCTTATTTCTTTTTCTTTACAGATTTGGTCTCTGTCTGGTAAACAAGCCAGAAAAGACACCAGTGACTCGGTAAATTCCAAACTTTACTATTCCTCCACGATGAAAACGAAAGGTCCGGACGATGAAAGAAAGAAAAAAAATGGAGTCGCATCTGAATAGTGACAACAGACGAAGCGGTATCAAAAAAAAATTCGTCCTAATCACGTCCAGAGACTTTCCGAGCGGGCGGTAAAAGTGGACAGTCAAAGAAGTATCAATACTTTTAAAGATGTGACGCTTCAAGTAATGCCTTCAGGCCGGCCGGCGAATATACTCGCTTTTTCTCCTCCCTCCCTCAGAGGTTTTTCTCCCAAGGAAAGTCTAGGGAGGTGGAAAATGAACGGACCTCTCCGCTAGCTCACCATTTCTGTAGAGAACGACTACTACTGCTGCTGCTGCCACCACCGCCATCACCACCACCGCCGGACTTGACTGCTACAAGATGATGGATTGAGGGACTGTCGTACCGGCTCGGTGTGTGGTACGTGTTAAATGGTCCTAAGGGAAGAATTCATCAGAATGATGGAAATAATGACTTTCACATCTTCTAATGAATAATTCACACACACCATTTTCCAAACGTGGATAGTTTTGTTATTCTTTACATTCGGCTTTCGGTCAAAATCCATCCTATTTTGTTTTATCAATGCCTTCATTGAAATTCAACTCTAAAATGAAAAATTTAACCGCGACGGGGAAGACACTCTCTGAAATACCTGTCTTAGAGAATTCGCCACATATCTTGCCCACAACCATGACGTGTTATATCTAGTCGTATGATATCCATTTAGCGCTTACATTAAGCTGTAATACGGCACAATAATACGTATGATATCTATGCTTGTTACGTATCTCATGTTACAAATGTTACAATTTGCAAGACCCTCGTGTCAACTGTTAGGGCAGTCACCGTGACGGTATTCTGTAACAGTCTACTCGATACGACTGGTAATAAATGACTAGTTAAAGCGGCTTCTCAAATGCTATATCTGGTACACATTATACATATGGGATAGCATATCTGACTCTCTCTGGAGGTCAAATCTAGCACCCTACTACAAGTCCAGCACAATTCTGTTATGATTACTCCCATGACATATACCTGGTGCTCATTTCATATTAAATATGGCTCACTTTTGTCTTTAGACTCCACATCTAATCTCTCCAGCACTATGAGACGACCCTTGATCAAGATGGTACAACCCTTGGGTATGAGGACCTGGTGTCTGATCCGACCCTTCAAGTGTATAGTCGAAGTCCAGGACTCCCACCATATACCCAGGTCTCGTCCCGTCCTGCCCAGGAGGTACAACAATCATCTAACTTGCCACATTTCTTTGGTATCCCCCTCTACTTTTTTTTTTTTTTTTTTTTTGATGTTTCCTGGTCCATGGCTGCCCCACCCCTAGCGGCGACTTTCCCTGTCACCGTTCGAGCCTCCTGCAGCAGTAATCAAGATTACGTGTGGTGGCGTCCCCAAGGCGGGCTGGACACGCTCCCCAGGGCAGGCCGCACATCCCCCGCTCACCAAACCCGATCTGTCCGCCGCCATCCTTATAATTAACCCACACATTTTTTTTTTTTTTTATCCGCGGGGAAGACCTGTCGATAATTAACTGCTGCTGCTGGTGTTAGGGAGTCCTAGATCAAGTACTGCTGGGGGGAAGGGGAGGAGACCAGACCAAAAGATGACTACAGGAGGAGTTCAGGCCAAGGACAGCTACGGGAGCCCAGAACAAGGACAACTAGGGATGCTCAAGCCAAGGACAGCTAGGGGAAGTGGGTGTGTCTTGGAAAGAACTGTGGCTTTCGCTTGGGCGTGGCCTGGGTTGGTCTGTGGCTTGTGCTCGAGTATGTCTTGGGTAAGACCCTGGATAGGGCTGTGACTTGGGCGCGACGTAGAGAGGGCTGTGGCTTGTGCTTGTGTGTAGTGGCTTAGGTAGGACTTTACCCCGAGTTTATATGTGGTTTGGAATGAGCCAATGATATAGGGCTGGGGGTGTTCTAAAGCTGAGATAAGACTTGGGCTCAGACATAGTCTGATCTATCCTATGACTCTGGGAAGTCTGGTTTTCTCCAGGGAGAATCTGGTAATGCGTCTGGCTGGGAGGTGCGAGTTTTTTGATACACTAGGAGGGCAAGTAAACGCTGGAGTTAAAGTTCCCTAACTCATGACCATCGCACACTAAAACAAATTATTCAAGAAGGTGACGCGACATAAGCAGACGAAGAGCTCAAAAACCTATGGTTAGGATGGTATCAATTGCCTTAAAGAGGTAAACGTTTTCTATGTATTCTATAAAAAAAACATTTTTGTTGCGGTCTGTACGTGACGGACGGTCTGGTGTGATTTCATCCATCATTTTTCAGTTCATTTATCCTCTGGCAAAACATTTACTCTTACAACTGGTAGACTTTAAGGGGTGGTCATTCTCCAATACGAAGAACTCTCGAGGTAGCCTATCTAAAAGCTATGTTACTGAGGTTCTGGATGCAGCCAGCCTCGCCCTGCTGAGGAGGCACGTCCTTCGTCGATTCCTACTGCCTAAAAGATCAACTGAGGTCTCGGAATACAGTCCCTCACCTACGTCTCTTCAGATGAGTCCCCGCCAACACCAAACAACCTCCAAACTCCTAGGTAATCCCCTCCCACATGCCTCCAAATGTGCCCAGGTCTAGGTACGTCCCGTCACCTCTCCGCTTCCACACAGGTTCTCCCCTCAGTTCACTTCTAACGTCCTTCGCGTCCCTAAGAAAGCGCCCCACGAGCCTCACTCCTACTACAATCCCCTGAAAACTTAACCTACCTCCGTAACCGAACACTCCTACAGTCAGTCAGTCCTCCGTGTACCCTATATCCTCCACACCACTGAAGACATGTGAGTCATTCTTCTCACCTCTCACAACCCTCCAAGCTTCTAGTTTAGCCCCATCTCCTTCGCCGTGTCATGCCACGCCTCCAATACCCTGGCGCCCCCTCGAACTCCTAGTGTAAGCTTTTGAGCGGAATATCCTCATCTTGAAACTCATTTGGGTCCATATTTACTCTCAAATACAATTCTTCGCCATAACAGTCAAGTAAAATATTTGGAAACCTGTGTGGGGAAAGAAAAATGCTTAATGAAACCCCAAAACTTGCAAAGAATGTGGGGAACTAATACACTCAAGGGGGCAAGGGAGAAACTTCTGACTTTGAAGTTGACTCGCCCCAAGTTGCAGTCGACAATCAATAGGAGCTCACCGAAGGGGCTGCACCAGACCTTTGAGGGAATCCCGCCACTGCCACCTCCTCCTCTCCTCCTCCTCCTACAGGGTACGTTATCAGGTTGTACCTAGTGCTATAGATCCTCACCCAGCGATGGGTTGATCCTTGGATATACAAGACGGTGGGGCAGGTGTGCACAGCGACCCTACTGCACCCCACAGCTGCCGAGTATGGATGTGGTCCGTCGACCCAGCAAACTACACGTGCGTTTTGCGGTTGTGGAGGAGCGTCTGTGCTTAGACTGTGGCTGAACAGGATGGAGTCCTGCTTGGCTTAGTTTACCCTTAGGAAAGACCAGTTTGACCACGGTGGCAGGATGATATGTAAGGGGAAAAGGCAAGGAATACGAGAAACTGGAGAAATAGGAATGGCAGATTAACACGGGAAGGGGTGGAAGGGACGAGAGCCGAGAGCTCTTGGGGAGAATATACACAACCACGAGTCTTGAATCTCTGGAGAGGTCGTTCTGCAGAAAGGTCATCGCACAGTCTCCTTCCTCATAAATTTATCATGAGCCAAAATAGGACTCTGACCTACGTATCAAAATGAATAAAAAGTACAATTCTTATTACGTAATACGTAACATTTAACTGCCAGGGAAGAAATAGCGCCTGCCTTTGGGCATTTACTGCAAGAGTTCCAACCGCAGGGCAATATATTCACATATCAGTTCATCTCTCACAAGGACAAAAATCTTTTTAAGCTGAAAATGGCATAGCTTATCCAACCTCAACATCCAAAAAGATTATGTTGCAAAATGATTTTCCGGATCTGTTATGTATGTAAACAACAGTCCCTCACTGCCAACCACTCCGTCGATGTCGTTCTTTTAAGATAATGTCGACGATCAAAGGTTGATGGTGTAGGTAATCTGTCCCTCTGTCTTCGTAAGGCAGGTCAGATACAACTCAACTATATGACGAACAGTGTCCAGACGTGGTTCAGCGAACTACCGCAGGCCAATATCTATCATCCATCATGACTACCGTGAAAGTTTGGCTGACAACCTGCAACATATGCACTTTAATGTAACCTTTAACGAAAATGAGCTAACTATTAAAGACGTCCGTGTAACATTGGTGGCGTAACATTTTTTCTCGAGCCTGATGTATATATATAACACTTCCCCTCTCGCCTTCCTCTACCTCATGGTCACCACAGAATTAAGCATCATCACCTTGACTAACACACTCATGCTAGTATTTTCTGTCGTGTACTAAGATGAATCAAAGTTGTTCGTGAAGAGAATATATGTACCACTGTTGGTATATCCTAGGACGAGCGCGCACGCACACACACACACACACACACACACACACACACACACACACACACACCAGCCTAAGCTAGGTAACCGTTTATCAACTAACCCTAAAGGGAGGATGAACACCTTAGGATGGGTTTAATAAATATGAAGAAATGAGATGGAAAGCTGACAGGATCTGAAACGGTTTAGGGTGCGGTCCAGGTGATGGGAAAGCAGTTTCACTCTGCTCTACTGAAAACTGCCAGGAAGGTGTGTTGTACGCCTTACACACGTTGGCAACAGCACGGTAGCATGAAGACGGAAGAAAGTTTGTGGTGGAAAAAAAAAAGTTTGGAAAGAGAAACAAAATATGCCAGAAAATAGTGATAAATGGAGGACAAAGGGTGTAAAATACAAATCTCCGGATAGGAGTGTTAAGAGAAGGAATGCATTAATAAAAAGGGAACCAAATGGGCCTCCTGCACGGAAAGTGGATCAGAACATGAGAGAATAATATATTATTCTAGGCGAACGCGGGAGACAGCGGCAAAAAAAAAAAAAAAAAAAAAAAAAAAAAAAAAAAAAAAGGTGATGTCGCGTAAGAGTAGATGAGAGGTGCGTGTGAGGAGTCAAAGTACATCAGACAAGTCTGGGAGAATGCTAGCAACGAAAGATGAATTTTGTGAGAGATGAGAGAGTGTAAGAAGAAGAATAAAGCTGGTAAGGAGTATGAATGATGGAGGCACAGACTGAAGGGTAAGCGAGATAGAAACTGCTGTGGAGTGGATTCGGGATGTGTGTACGCAAGGAGACGTGGTCAAATTTCTGATGACTGGACTGTACTATATAATGGTAAGAGGAGTATTGAAGTGGAATAGGTCTCCTGAGCATATCTGGCACAGTGTATGGTGGGATAATGCTGACTGATCGTGTGTAGAGGAGCAGTGAAACCCGTGTTGGTGAGGAACAAGGTGGGTTTAGTAAGGTAAGTATGTGCGTAGATCAAATGTTTACACGTAGACAAGTAGAAGAAAGTTTTAGGGGAAAAGGAAGATGCATGAACCATTAATGGATTCGGAAGAGGCATACGATGAAGCAGATTAGAAAGCACTCTTGGGAAGTTTTCACGATACGGTGTACCTGGGCGACCCAAATGCTGTCATTAGGTTTTATGACGGAAGCAGTGCACACATGAGAGTAAAACGTAGCACGAGAGAGTGGTCTGAAAGGAATGCGGGAGTACGTCAAGGCTGTGTGATGTTACCGTGGTTACTTAATGCTTTAATGGATACAACCCTGCATGGGAAAGCATATCCTCTTCAGCATCTCTCGTACATACCCCTCTATCACACCATTTTTTTTTTTACCCGATCATTTCTTACTCGATCAACCCTCCTCACACCAAATACTGCCCTTAAACATTTCATTTCACACACATATCCATCCTCTTCCGCAGTTTCTCATCTAGAGCCCACGCCCCGCATACCTACAACACCGTCGGAACTACTATATCATGAAACATGCTCATCTTTGCACCCATCGACAATGGAATCTCTTTCCCTAATGCACTTTGGACCTTCGCCCCCTCACCCACACTATGGTTCAGATCAGCTTCCATGGTTCCATTCACTATCATGTCCCATCCCATTTTCTCTAGGTGCTTTTAATTCAAACTACTTGTCGTTTCCCACTCCTAAATCTAAAATCTTTCCATTTAGTCACATTTTCTCTCAACTTTCACGCACTTCCTAAACTCAGACTACACTATTCTGCGCTTTCCAACTCGAATCTGCCACCAGCGCCGTGTCATCAGCAAATATCAACCGATTTACCTCCCACGCGCATCCGTCTCCGGTCAGGGGAAACCACGGTAAGGTCTGTGTGGCATGGCTGTGGAAAGAGGGTGTCTAGTCTCGGTGCATTATGCATGACAGTTAGAGAGTGGAAGTGAGCAAATGAAGCCAGTTTTCGTCTATTCCTGACGTTTCCTCTTTAACACAGGAAACGGCGAATATGAAGTGTGTGTGTGTGTGTGTGTGTGTGTGTGTGTGTGTGTGTGTGTGTGTGTGTGTGTGTGCGTGTGTGTGTGTGTGCGTGTGTGTGTGTGTGCCTGTGTGTGTGTGTGTGTGTGTGTGTGTGTGTGTGTGTGTGTGTGTGTGTGTGTGTGTGTGTGCGTGACCTTGTTCATTCGATGATATATATTCATGTTCCCATTTTGTCTGTGTGTAATTACTTACTCATACCGTAAGGGGAGGGAGTTCCTCACTCGTAGGGTCCCATATCTCAAAACATTCTCTACCATCATACATCTTCCTAAGCTTCAGCATGATGTCCACATTCACCATTTCATCATTTCAGTTTACGCCATTCATCCATCACTCTTATGTTATAAAAGTACTCAACATCTTTTCTGACAAGTTCTTGCTTCATTTCACGTTATTTGTCTTTGGTTGTTTTATCTCTGCGTCTTTCGTAAAAAAAAACAACAAAAAAATCCATTGCTAACATCAAACTGGCTTAGGAAAAAAAAAAGATTAAAGTTAATGATCAAGTCACCCCTTATTTTTTTCTCTTGTGTATGTGCACGCGTAAGGACCTGCTTACCTGCGCAAAGTCAGTTTCACAATACTCCATACACACACAACCACAATGCTGACACCTGCTTGGTTAATGACATCAGCAGAGAGGTTTATGACACGGGATTATGTTCTCAGAAGTACAATATATATATATATATATATATATATATATATATATATATATATATATATATATATATATATATATATATATATATATATATATATTAACCCCTGGGGATAGGGGAGAAAGAATACTTCCCACGTATTCCCTGCGTGTCGTAGAAGGCGACTAAAAGGGAAGGGAGCGGGGGCTGGAAATCCTCCCCTCTCTTTTTTTTTTTTTTTTTTTCAAAAGAGGAAAAGAGAAGGGGGCCAGATGAGGATATTCCCTCAAAGGCCCAGTCCTCTGTTCTTAACGCTACCTCGTTAACGCGGGAAATGGCGAATAGTATGAAACATATATATATATATATATATATATATATATATATATATATATATATATATATATATATATATATATATATATCATTATCATTATTATACTTTGTCGCTGTCTCCCGCGTTAGCGAGGAGAATCAGTGAATCAAAATTCCAAAACAAACGTAAAAAGTCTGACTATGTTCATTTTTGCGCCAATCTTCAACATTATACACTTCTACCCTGACGCGCGCGCGTAGGTGAGGCCAGTGACGAACACAGCTGGACTGCAAGCTATAAATACCAGCCATTCATTCGTCGATGGGAAGCAGCAACACAAACTTTAGCTTCCCAAGTATGTAAACTGACAACTAGATGATCCAGAAATAAGTTTAGTGTGTGTGTGTATATATATATATATATATATATATATATATATATATATATATATATATATATATATATATATATATATATAAGTTCCTTAACTTGAGGAAGGAAGGAAGGAAGGAGGAAGTTAGGGGGAGGGGATGGTTTGTATGGTGCTGACCCTCACTCCTTTCGTAAGTATAATCAAGAAATGGAGTACTACTTCCCCCTCAGCGCTAAATTAAGTAAGTTGCCAGCCTACAACTCCCCTTCCTCTCGGTGCAGGCGGGCGGGCTGGAAGGGCTTCATCCAGCAGCCGTCCTCGAGCCACTCCGACCCACCCATGTAATATGCAAACATCAGCCCTGATGCCAACGTCAAGACCTTTCCTACATATTTGCCTGTCGCCTCCTCGGAGGGCGCGTCTGCCGGACCAACTTCACCCCGAGGTGCTGGCCTCGTGTCCTGCAAGGACCTGTGGTCTCCGTGGCAACCACGAGTGAGTTTGTTATCTATGGTCGCGCGTCTACATGTGACGATGTTGCTCATACAACAGAAGGCAGCGACCACGCCCTACCTTACACTCAGCCCTAGCTAGCTAGTGTGGCTTAAGCAGGGGCTGAAATATAAAGAACAGTGGCTGAAAATGAAGTTCAGTTATCTCACATCCATGGATGTGCGGCCACCGCTGAACCAGACCTTCCTTCCGGACGCATTACGATCCAGGCCAAAGGGGGTGGCGGCGGTGAGGACGACGGGCTAGGGGAAGGGACGGAGCGGGGAGAGAAAACTGTGTTCGTCTGCGGGGGGGAGGAGGAGGAGGAGGAGGAGGCCGGCGGTGGCACTTAATATGTAAACTTTTCCTTCATAATGAAATTGTTTTCATCTGGAGGCGATACAGAGACGTGCAAAAGTCTCGCCTCTGGCAAGTATTATGTGCAAACTTTTGTCATCTCCGTATAAAAATCTATTGTTTTGCTCCTGCCTGTGTGACACGGGGGGCCAGAAAACGCTGCTGGTTTCACTTTTGTCCTTTTGTTAAGCCTCCTCCTCCCTCCTCCTGCTGAACTCACGGCCTCTGACACGCCAGTGAAGCAGACCTCTCGTACCGCCACCGGCGCTCACGGTACGATGGTACTACTACCACAAACACGCCTGTGTCAGGCCTCCCCCGTTACTCACACCATAACAAGGTACGTCTATACATACACCGTAACAACACTAACTTGTTTAGGTAAAGTTCACGTTATATTCGTAACAACAGAGTAACGCTTGTTTCTGGAAACGGATCTTTATGGTATAACTCACACGCATGGTCTAAGATTTACGGCATAATTTAATATGTACGGTTAATGTTCACTGTATGATTACCTACGCAATGTTGATGTTTACAATATGATTCATAACGTACATCAGATCTAAGAGATTAATTTTTACGGTTATCTAAAAGGTAACGTCAACATTTACAGCGTTTACAACGTTGGACTATGTGCATTATAATTCACAACATAATTTACAATGTAAGGTTAACATTAACCGTACATAATTCACATAATCAATGATGTAAGGTTAATATTAACCGTATAATCTAGAGCGTACAGATGTCCTCATTTTACAACTGAACTTCGGAAAAAAAAAACAAGGGACTTCTTACATCATACCAGATGGTCAGTTAGCCACACTCACCACTGTATGTCTACAATGGAGGCTTAGAAATCCATCGAGATCAGTACAAGGAGACGAGTTACCTGCAACAACTGGTTCGCCTGCCACACACACGCACACACACACACGCACGTACGTACGTACGTCAAGCCATGATCCTGGACACAACACGTTAACTGTTGTTACCATTTGCTGTCTCGAGAGATAGATAGAGATAGAGAAAGAGAGAGAGAGAGGGGGGGGCGTAATGGTGTAACAAGTGCGACTCTAAGCAGACTTACCTTGCGGGGGGAAAATATCCTTCTCTCTCTCTCTCTCTCTCTCTCTCTCTCTCTCTCTCTCTCTCTCTCTCTCTCTCTCTCTCTCTCACACACACACTCAGAAGAAGACAAGTGAAGATATACAAACTGGTATAAGCCTTTTCGTAAATGTTCACTGTGGAAAAGGATAGTCAGGCTACAGTGTTATAATCATAACGCGAGTGTGTCAACAATAAGTTCAAATAAGAAATCAAGCCAGTGTGGCAAAACTTACCTTTAGATTACAAATGGGCTAAGCAGTGTAGGCAACATCCGTTCCAGTATGCAGCTGCGCCAAGTAATGTCTCAAAAATTACATTCTAGTATAGAAGTGTGTCGGGGAAACGTTTAGAAACAATGTTCTAGCATGAAGTGAGACAAACATGGTATCTACACGAAGTTCTAGTGTGACAATGGTCTAAGTAATGTAAGCACAGTAAGATCCAGTATGACAGGTGTAATCAATGTACTTACAGCAAGTTCTAGTAAGATAGTGGTAAAATTAAAAGCACCTACCAGTACGTTCCTAGTATGACAGTGATCTAGATAATGTACTTAAAGTAATTTCTAGTATGACAGGTCTAAGCAATGTACTTATCATAAGTTCTAGTAAGACAGTGGTCTAAATTATGTATCTACAGTAAGTTCTAGTGCGACAGTGATCTACATAATGTACTAATACTAGTTCTACCAGGGACGAGGGCTGAACAGTAAGCCTTCACTATGTCCATGTAGGAGAGTGGGCCAGGTGCTGTGCTTACACTAGTCCCTGGTACGACCTTCTAGGCCAAGCAACGTACTAGCACGGAGTCGGTCGGCTTCGCCACTCACCTGTGGTTCCTGCGTTGGACTCTGGAACAGAAGAGAGTCACATGTCAATAACGTACACACAAACACCAGGACATGACCTGCTGTTCATCCTGCACCAGGAAGTTACTGGTCATGGCACTATCCTGCCACCGTCACTGCCACACCGCAGCCATAGCGATAGTCACATAAGCCATCAAGGGTAACACTTCACTATGGGTCAACTACGTGGTTTCTAACAGCTCGCAATGCTCCAGCAATACAATGATCATATTAAAGTTAATAATCACCTTGAATCAACTATACTTCAGGGATATTGATAATAATAATTCATCACAAATTATATAATATATATTCTAAAGACGTTAATAAAACCATGAGTCAATAGCATTCTATAAAGGTAAATATCTAAATAATCAAAACGTCAATATTCTTGAAAAAAAAATATCTTACTGCACATGAAGTAAAATTCTGGTTTACTTCATAAATCACAAGAAATCATCACTGACTTAGGAAGGTGAGCAATTCGTCATGCATCCAACACAGGTCACTCACTATTCTATCATGAATATATCATTCAAATAACAATTCATTATGAGTCAATAATATACTTTACCCCATTTGTCCAACAAGTCATCATGAATCGGTATATACTTAACGATTCATCATGGATCCACTTATACTTACGTAACGATTCATCACGGGTCAACAATATCATACTGAGGCAGCTTAACGAACTGACCGTGAATCACCAATACTATATAGTCCAGAAGGTTAACAAATCATGATTCGGCAAAATGATATTCTAGGAGGGTCGTACACTCATTACAGATGAAGACAGATTACAATGGTCGGTCTTATTTCCTTCACAGATCAACAATAACATCCCACATCCCCAGTCACACACCGTCTCAAGAGCTGGTGAGGGGGAACCCGACCTCTTGCGGGTCATCACAATATCTATACATACACTAAAAGATAAGACGCTCACATTCTTATCGTAGAGAGCTCTCTATAATGTGAAATATATGCATATATAATGTGCAGGGTAACAAGGCCATGTTTTCACCCGCGTCACGCGCATCAAAGGCGTGGACTGCTTTGGTAAACTACAACTTCATCATTAATTGACAAACTTTAGCTGATGAAGGACAAATTACCATCGGAAATATTGCCGGGCTGCCGCTGTCCAACTTGGTGCCCGGGGTAAATCAAATGAATATAGTCTTACTGTCAGAGAGAGAGAGAGAGAGAGAGAGAGAGAGAGAGAGAGAGAGAGAGAGAGAGAGAGAGAGAGAGAGAGAGAGAGAGAGAGAGAGAGAGGGGGGGGGGGGGGGGGGGGGGCAAGAAACTTGGCTCGGCCGCCTTCTGGACTTCAGGGAATCATTACTTCAGGCAAACTGAACTGAATCCTTTGCTTTGAAAACCTGTGAGGCGAAGGATTTTTTTTTCTTTCTCTCTCTCGATATGACAAGACCAGAGCTGGGAAGGCGTCATAATGGCACAGGTTCCCCATTAGGCCATGTGATGATGCACAGCGAGGCTGCCCAGACACGCACTGCCACGCTCCGGCTGATATACTATACACACACACACACACACACACACACACACACACACACACACACACACACACACACACGCACAAGCATAGATCATACCTGAAATAAGGGAACCAGTTTACAGGGAGAGGATAATAATGTCATATTTGTCTGCCACGGGAGAGTGAAGAAGGAAAGGTATACAATTCTTACTTTTCTGGAGTAAGGGATGTAAAGTGGAGCAGACGGCACAGAGAAAAGGCTTGGTAACGGTATAACTAGACCACGCGTAGGAAGGCCAGGCCCTGGCTGATAACGATGGTAGACACTCTGATGGAAGAACTGGCAGCACAGAAGCACACGGGAGAGATGACAAGACCCAAAACCAGAAGTAATTCATTACTGAAGAAGTAACGTCCACGGGGCGAAAACGTGTCGGGAAAACCGAGAGAAAAAAAATGTAAAATCAATGTGATTGTAACGAAAGAAATAGTGAAGTCGAGAGATACGTCATTAAGATGGTATAGTGATCACAATCACCGAGACTCCAGTAAAAAAAAAAAAAACGCACAACAGTAAATGTGTAAACAGGTAATAGCATCTTTCTTTCATCCAGTTCCAGACAAACACTGGACCATTAAGCTCACGGACGCCTTTACTTTCTCACGTCTTCCCAAACAACTAAGTTCTGTCTATTTCTAAGTTTTCCACTTAGAAAAAAAATATAATACTCCATCTTTTTTTTTTAATTTTCTTTCTATTTCTTTTGCATTTTTCATTCTCATTCAAGACGCAGCCTCAAAAAAAGGGGAGTGTCTCTGACGGGAGGGAGCCCATGGCTGCAGAAGGTGTATATATATGTCTTAAAAGTTGGAATGTAAATTGTACGACAGAATAATAAAGTGTTGCCACTGTACGATCATCGTTAATACGTGGGTAGAAACGGGCTTTGAAAAACACCAAACTTCTCTACGTAAACACCTGATTCAACAACTACAGTAAACACCTGATTCAATGAATCCAAGGAAACCTGACCAAGTGAGTCTATGGAAACCGGACCTAATGATCCCAGGGAGACTAGACCCAATATACATCCCTGGAGACCAGACTCACAGAGACGCGTGCCTAGGAGAGCGAGAGAAGCCCGTGGGAGCATGATGTTTGGGTGGAAATCAGAGGCCATTAATGTAACGCCCACATGATCAGGCAGCAGCAACCACTGCTCCTCCTCCTCCTCCTCCACCCACCTTGTGATAATTCTGATCACGTGTTCTCCTGGTCGCTGAGCTGACGCGTCACCAAAACACAACCATTTTTCTTTGACGTCTCGAGATCCGTCTGGTAAAAACTTGCTAAAGGAAATAAGACAAATTCATTGTCTTACACGCTCTGTTTACACGTAGAAATAATTATATATATATATATATATATATATATATATATATATATATATATATATATATATATATATATATACATATATATATATATATATATTTTTTTTTTTCTTGCTTTGTCGCTCTCTCCCGCGTTTGCGAGGTAGCGCAAGGAAACAGACGAAAGAAATGGCAAAACCCACCCCCATACACATGTATATACATACGTCCACACACGCAAATATACATACCTACACAGCTTTCCATGGTTTACCCCAGACGCTTCACATGCCCTGATTCAATCCACTGACAGCACGTCAACCACGGTATACCACATCGATCCAATTCACTCTATTCCTTGCCCTCCTTTCACCCTCCAGCATGTTCAGGCCCCGATCACACAAAATCTTTTTCACTCCATCTTTCCACCTCCAATTTGGTCTCCCACTTCTCCTCGTTCCCTCCACCTCCGACACATATATCCTCTTGGTCAATCTTTCCTCACTCATTCTCTCCATGTGCCCAAACCATTTCAAAACACCCTCTTCTGCTCTCTCAACCACGCTCTTTTTATTTCCACACATCTCTCTTACCCTTACGTTACTTACTCGATCAAACCACCTCACACCACACATTGTCCTCAAACATCTCATTTCCAGCACATCCATCCTCCTGCGCACAACTCTATCCAAAGCCCACGCCTCGCAACCATACAACATTGTTGGAACCACTATTCCTTCAAACATACCCATTTTTGCTTTCCGAGATAATGTTCTCGACTTCCACACATTCTTCAAGGCTCCCAGAATTTTCGCCCCTTCCCCCACCCTATGATCCACTTCCGCTTCCATGGTTCCATCCGCTGCCAGATCCACTCCCAGATATCTAAAACAGAAGTGGTTTCAGAAGTGGTAGAGGATGTGTGGATCAGGTGTTTGCTTTGAAGAATGTATGTGAGAAATACTTAGAAAAGCAAATGGATTTGTATGTAGCATTTATGGATCTGGAGAAGGCATATGATAAGAGTTGAGAGAGATGCTCTGTGGAAGGTATTAAGAATATATGGTGTGGGAGGCAAGTTGTTAGAAGCAGTGAAAAGTTTTTATCGAGGATGTAAGGCATGTGTACGTGTAGGAAGAGAGGAAAGCGATTGGTTCTCAGTGAATGTAGGTTTGCGGCAGGGGTGTGTGATGTCTCCATGGTTGTTTAATTAGTTTATGGATGGGGTTGTTAGGGAGGTGAATGCAAGAGTTTTGGAAAGAGGGGCAAGTATGAAGTCTGTTGGGGATGAGAGAGCTTGGGAAGTGAGTCAGTTGTTGTTCGCTGATGATACAGTGCTGGTGGCTGATTCATGTGAGAAACTGCAGAAGCTGGTGACTGAGTTTGGTAAAGTGTGTGAAAGAAGAAAGTTAAGAGTAGATGTGAATAAGAGCAAGGTTATTAGGTACAGAGCAAGTACACGTCCGTACATGCAGAGTTTGTTAATAACTTGTATGATAGCACAATTAAGCACTATGTGAGGAGTATAGAAGAGTTAAATCAGGTTCGTATTCATATACAGAACGATAAATAGGACAAAAAATATGAGTGACATGAAGACATGTCAACGTAACGAAGAGGAAGGCAATGTCCCGGATCATGGCAGACATGACAACGTGTGACGAGGGGAGGACTGGGTCAAGCAGGCGACCAACAGGTCCCACCCCGACCCACCAGTCTCTCTCCACTTGGGACTTCACACGAGTTTTGCCCAACACTCTCACAACACTCGTAACAACCATATTCAGTAAAAATAAAATCTATTTCACAACATCATCCATGTAACACAGGCTGCTCATTCCAGTGTGTGTGTGTGTGTGTGTGTGTGTGTGTGTCAGAGGAGCAGTGAACAAGGTAAAGGTTAGGACAAGCAGTGTCAGCTGACCACAGGTGCTTCACGCCACACATTGAATTATACAAGTGCGGGCAGCCCCAGACCACAGGCCGGAAGCTTAAGACACTGTGCGCTGCGTCCTTTGTGGCTGTATTAGCATACAGACTGAGAGAGAGAGGCGACGTCAAAGTGCGAGTCAACTACGAATGATAAAGTAGAACTGAGACACAGTTGATGGGTCTGAGAGAGAGAGAGAGAGAGAGAGAGAGAGAGAGAGAGAGAGAGAGAGAGAGAGAGAGAGAGAGAGAGAGAGAGAGAGAGAGAGAGAGAGAAATGAGGGGTGATGATGAATCGAGAGACAAATGTGGAAGTGACACACACACACACACACACACACACACACACACACACACACACACACACACACACACAAGTGTGGGAGGAGGTAGTACCACCAGCAAGGGTGATGAATGGGAGATGGTGAGAAACACTGGTGAGGAGTGGAGTACAACACACACTGAGATGAGGATAACACGCACAGCTGGGAGGGGCAGAAATGAGTCATGAGATACACATGACGGACAGATGAGCTGAGAAACAGAAGTTGGGGTGAGGAAGAGCTGAGAGAGGGGTGGGGTGAGGCAAGGTCTGAGGCTCAGGAGTACGAGTCTGATGTGAGGCAGAGGTGAAAGTGAGGTGTGAGGAGGCTGGGGGCAGGCAGACAGCGGGGGGTACGACGGGCCAAGTTCACTATGATAAATGTTGCCTGTCAGATGGCTGGGCCCCGCCGCCTCTCACTCACCTTTGCTCTCGTCTTCCCCCTGTCTCGCTTCCTCCCCTCCCATCCCATCCACCACCACACTCGCCACACTCTTATACCACCACCTACTCTTGGATTCTGACCACCACACCAAGGTAAACGTTTCCCTTCTCTTTTATCTCGTACTGTACCTCTCACCTCCACCTCTCCCTGCTCTCACCCTCTACCATAACTCTCACCTCCTTCACCACTCGGACCTTCACTTCCTAGGCACTCACGTCTCCCATCCCTTAATCTCATCTTCACTAGACTTGTACACTTAATTTTCCCTTAATTCCTTACACCACCCTCAATCTAACGCGGGAGACGGCGATTAAGTATAATAATAATAATAATAACAATAATAATAATAATATAATATAATATATATATATATATATATATATATATATATATATTTTTTTTTTTTTTTTTTTTTGCTTTGTCGCTGTCTCCCGCGTTTGCGAGGTAGCGCAAGGAAACAGACGAAAGAAATGGCCCAACCCACCCCCATACACATGTATATACATACGTCCACACACGCAAATATACATACCTACACAGCTTTCCATGGTTTACCCCAGACGCTTCACATGCCCTGATTCAATCATTTCGAGTCAGGTGTAAACTTATAACTGATCAGCTCCTCCGTCCGATCTTTTCAACCCACCTACGCATGAAGTCTGAGAGAGCAACGTTGCTGTGCTAACTGTTGATGAATGTTAACACAACTCACTCCACCCCGCTGCTCGCACACAAGAACGCTGACGGTCACATTCTTAAAACAAACTACTTTTCCTTGTCTACACTCCACTGCCACACTCGCATCCATATACACAAAGGCTCCAGACGTCTGGGAGCAATGACCAAAACCTCCGTGATTGCACCAGAATCTGTTTAAACACGTACGAAAAACAAAAATAAAGCAATGCCACTCTTTTGGAAAACCTTTTACTTAATAATTCATATTATTTATCGCAACATTAGCCCGCCGTACACGTAACCCGAGTAAAGTGCGAGAGAACTTTTACACACCAACAGAAAGACATATATAAGACTGGCTCTCTTCCACGGCCGGGGGGAGGAGCGGGAGACCGGTGGCCCTCAGCTTACTCCAGGATGAACAAAGAAACAGAAAAAAAAAAGGGAAGAGGGGCGGGTGGTCCTCGGCCTCCGAGGTACAGTAGCAAACAAATAAACACGGGCCAGTCCTCCAGCCTCCATCAATCAGAATCAGTCCAACACAAATCCCTTGGATACAGAAATTGCGTAGATATATATATATATATATTTCTCTTTTTTTCTTCTTTTCACGAAAGGTTATGGAAAAAAAAAGACGAGGTGTCTGCTGGTCCGAGGTGATGCTGCTGGCCATGAGATAAAAGGCCTCTTGTAGCTCAGACACACAACACATCCTTAGCAACATTACACCACCGCTTTCTGCGGAGTAAGAAGTACATTTTTCTCAATACTGAATGACATGGCACGGACGATCAACCTGTCTCAGTCAATCTTGTAACACTCTTACTCATGGAGTAATTAAAATAATCCACTGCTCAAGTACCTACGAAAAAGCAATAATTTTTTGGGACTGTTTACCATTTCATGCGTGCAGATCGCATCATACAGAGCCAGGGCTTGGGAGAACTTGGAGATAGACGTCATTTGAGAATGCAAGTACCTGTACGAGGTGAAGTTCAAGGAAGAAGATCGTCACCTCTCGAGTACAACTGTACGACCCTTGGGTACGATGGCCTAGCACCCTACCTCACTTTTGAAGGTCAGGTCATCACGCTCGGGGTTGTATTTTCGTGCTGACATGGTCGTGCCGGCGTGCTCAAGGGACGTATCATAGTGCTCAAGGGTCGTACCACAGGGCCCAAGGGTCGTACCGACGTGTTCGTTATGTTAACGAGGTATTACGCGACGGTGTCTCATCGTTCATTAGGTCCGTCTTCAACCCCGCCAGAGACCCCACCAGCAGGGCTGGTCTCACCTGCCACCAACCATTCCACAATTAAATTACTGCGTTAGTTGTAGTGGCCGGGGGCTCTGTACAGCCCAGTCCAGGTTGCGCCTTAAATTCCTTTGTAGGACACCAGAGCGAAAGGCAATGTCCTCGGCTGACCTACTGTATACATACGTCAGATATCAGAGTCCACCGGACGAGCGACAAAATTTCGTCTAATCTTCATCATGATTCTTCTCCGATTTTCACTCCAGCGCGATGGACTTCGTATATGAAATACTACAGGGAGGACTGAGGCATGTTATGGTGGTCTCGTAGACCTGTTAAGACCACTTAATCCCGTCCTTCCAAAATGGTTTCTCGAGAGAGGCGATAAATCTGTCGGTGTATCACTCAGACCCACAGTTCTTCGCCAGCGTATTATATATACTGAGACGGACAACCCCTCCACAGATATAGTTTGCAGATGATGCCATTACCAAATGTAACACGCGAGGGCGGCCCGTGCAGCCTCTCCTTCAGGGCCCTGCCAACATTCCCTCTCTCCCTACTTCTGGTGTCTCCTGCTCTCCGTAGCAACAATCTGGCTAATTACTTCACAGGGGATCTGGTCCTCCTCCAGAGTTCCCGCACTCCCCTCACCATACCTTCCACGGTCCACGCAACAGGGGACACAACACAATTTCCCCAGATCATTTTTGTCCGAGGAGGTATTTCCTTTACAGGTTTTCTGGGATTCTATCTCTTTTTCTTTTCTTTCTTTTATTTTCCTCCGGATTCAAGCAGGGCAGCGTTGCTAGTGTGTGTGTGTGTTCCTCACTGGTATATCAAATTTTGTCATCATTTTCTTTTCAGTCTACAGTCCCACATACACATCTTAAGACTATGATACAGAACGAGAGTCATTACTATACTATAATGACAATACTGCAACGGTGAGGTTCTAGCGAATGACTTTATCATATTTGAAAAAAAAAAAAAATCTTCGCAAGTAACGGTTAGTTCCGTCATAACACCAGTAAAACCAAAGTACTGGTGTCTGAGTCCTACACATAGCCAACTTGCTTCACTAACTCTTTTACTCTTTCCCTTCCTCCCAAGCCTGCCCACCTATTTACCTTCTTAGCCTTTCCCTTCCTCCTCTCTACGTCCTCCCTCAGTTCCCTCTTCTGACTGCTCTTTTCTCCCTTCTTACACGACCTCATCATACACACTTGTCTTACGAAATGAGGCTAACCACTGTACGTACCTCCGTGTCAGGTGACCAGTAGCCTTCCTTCCCCACTCACTAGCAACATATCGTCCATGTAATTCACTACTGCATCACCCGGTCCTTAACAGTCGCCTCGTCATGATATATATCGTCATCACCCCGACCTCCAACCCTTACGTAAAGTCACAGTAAATACAACTGTTATCAATAGCTCTATCTATAGACGCCCATCCCTACCTACACGATCATCATCTATGACTACCTACACGATCATCATCATCTATGACCTTCACTATCACGACCGTCACCATCAATATTACGCTCGTCGTGAACACTGTTATCCCTACACATGATATTAACATCACAGTCCTCGTCACCATCACCATCCCAAGATTTACGTATTACCATTCTCCCACCGCTGCCGCGTCCTCGACCGGGGACACCAAAATCATCACCATCGCCGATGAGCTCGACGTTAATCCTCACAAGACCCTCGATCACATCCCCAAGGCTGGGTCGTTCCGTGCATGTCCTTGGCACAAGCTCAGTCGACCCAGTCTCCTGCATAATGTCCCCGTCCACAAGTCTCGGTCCCATCGCTCATGCTCTTTTCACCTTGTCTGTGGACTGGTCTGTTCGACCAATTCTCTCCTAACCAGCGCGTTTTAAGCTCCCCTCTTTGAAGAGGTCCATTTGGCTTGTTCGCTTCGCGTAAGTCCGCAGTCTCTCTCCTCGAGCATATCTACGCACTCCAGTCTCTACGACCACGACAGGTCCATTTGAATCTGTCTCATCGTGCGGGTGTCCCGTCCGGCCTTAACCCCTACAGGCAGGTCCATTATGCTCTGTTCAGTGCTTCAAATACGTACGTTGGGACCGATTTCTTTCTCCAGGTCTGTTTGGTCAGATCTCGTCCACCAGGTTCCCTCTGATGGGTATCTATGGCAATGATTACCTCCACCTCTCTCCCTCAGCACGTACCAACACACTCCCTCCTCTTCATCAGCTTCTCCGACCTTCACCTCCACATCCTCATCCACCCTTGGTCCGTCGCCTTGGCCCCCCACCCTCTCTCTCTCTCTCTCTCCCTCTCTCTCTCTCTCTCTCTCTCTCTCTCTCTCTCTCTCTCTCTCCTTGTCAGACCTGCCTTCCTCCTCCTCCCGCTTAACAAGTTCTCCTCCTCCTCCTCCTCTTACCTTTCGGTAGGTCTCTCGTTCCCTTCCCCCTCCTCAATAAACCCCCTCCCTCCTTGTTCCCTTACCCCCTCCTCAATAATCCTCTCCCTCCTTGTTCCCTTCCCCCCATCAACAGGTTTCGCTCCCCTGAAGAGTTCCCCCTGCTCTCGAGCAGGTTAAATTACCCTCCTCCTCCCACTCAGAAGGCTGTTCACTTCCCCTCCCCCTCCTCGGCGAGCCTCTCTTTTCCCTCCCTTCCCACTCGCCCGGTTCCCCATTTCCCTTCCTTCCTCCGCAGGTTCACTCTCACCCATCCCCCCGTAACCCGGCAGGTCCCCACAGACTGGGATCTCCACAATCAAGGTAATTGGTGGTGCGTCTGGAGGTGGCCGGGCCGATGAGGGGCACCGGATCATAACCTTCCCAGCAACCCTGCAGCCTCACTCCCTCCCTCACTCACCCGCCCACCGCCCACTACAACCAATTAACCTCCACAGCGGATTTGCTACATCGTTTTCAGATCACACGCAGGCTGAAGTAAACACACGATTCTCTTCCTTTCTGTATTCATACACTAGAGAAAATAAATTGTGTGTGTGTGTGTTTGTGTGTGTGTGTGTGTGTGTGTGTGTGTGTGTGTGTGTGTGTGTGTGTGTGTGTGTGTGTGTGTGTGTGTGTGTGTGTGTGCGTGCGTGCGTGTGCGTGTTGTCTTTCTATGTGTTCCTCATTTTGTGCCTCGTTCTTTCCCTCCGCTGCCCTCTGTACTACGCATTCAACCTCCCAACACACACATTCCTGTGTACTTTGCAACACTAGGTCCCTAGTAGGCCAGCACGGGAGTACCTGCAGCTGCAGCAGCATCACAGGTTATATGTCTCTTGGTCATGGCTACAATGGTCATGCTTGCCGTATCAGTGCACGTAATTCCCACAGCTCACATAAACCACCTACCGATCCTTTTACCACAGCTATGGAGGCCATCGGTTTATACCGTTATCGTCAACTACGGTTCAGGTGCAAGGCAACGCTGCATCAACGGTGCATGTGATAGAGTCAAACGTAAAACATGAACTTGCAACGTCACTGTTTTGTATGACTTCAAGACAAAAGTTTCTCTTACTCTTACAATGGCGAGAAAATCTTCTGTAACTCTCTTCTCCTTTGTGTCTGCCTCACCCAAATTGACAATCTTGGTCACCAAGCATCAGGCACCTGTCGTGGAACAACCGCTAAAAACTAAATAAAGATGTTCAGTCCTCTCAGTGTTCTTCCCAGCCCACGTCACTGTCATGATGATATACTAATGAACGTTAAGATCGACGCCTTGATTTGTGGTGCTGATGTGTGGAGTGTCTTGTGGTGGTGGGGTGCGGCGACTGACGGTAGTGGACCGAGGCTAAATATGGTGGTGGCTGTGGTGTGTGGTGACTGACTGTGGTGGACTATGGCTAAATATGGTTGTGGTTTTGTGTGGTGACTGACTGGAACAGAATGAGGCTAAATACGGTGGTGGCACTGTGCGGTGACTGACTGCAGTGGACCACGGCTAAACATGGTGGTGGTGGTGGTGGTCTGTGGTGAATGACAGTAGTAGACCGTGTCTAAATACGGTGGTATTGGTGGTGAAGAGCAATAGTCGACTGCTCTGGTCACGATATGAGAGTCAGAGAAGTGTGTGAGCGTAGTTGGGTGTGGTGGATAAGAACAGTGGCTGTGCATAGCAACAGGAGTGCAGGAGGCAGGATGCGCGGGTCTGGTTGGCTCAGGCCACCCTCCCTCATACTGCTACTGCCAGGTTATGGCCTTCAGGCCAACCACCATTCACGTACGAGTTGTTCTATAACTCAAGAAGAAACAGGTTCAGATTTTATGGTTGTCTGCCCCACCAGGAGTATCCTGGCCCCCACCTCGTGTGAGTTTCTCACCACAAGATTCAACAATGAGGCGGTGGGTGGGGAGGAGCACCTCCAGGCCAGCCTCTCCACCCTCAACGATGCTGGGACTTAAGAGTTTACTAGTAAAGTTTAAAAAACAACTCGGTCGCGGCGGACGTGTGAGGTCCTGCAGAAGTTTTAAAGGACTCTCTCTCTCTCTCTCTCTCTCTCTCTCTCTCTCTCTCTCTCTCTCTCTCTCTCTCTCTCTCTCTCTCTCTCTCTCTCTCTCTCTCCGTTTTAACCCCTCTATCCTTACTGACACCTCCACAGACACCACATCTAATTGTGCCATTTCTTCCAGACAAATCATTGTCTAGTGCCACCCACCGCCTCCCTCACCTCCCCCCCCCCTCCTCCCGAACCTACTTAAAGGACGATGAATTTCTTGAGGGCCCACAGACCGGCGAGTGTCAACAAAGTGTGGGTGTAGGGACACCCGCCCTCGGCGGTGATGCCACGTCCACCAGACTGCACTCACAACATGGCATAACTGATCTGCCTCGTCATCTTAATTTGTCTTCCTTAACGAGTTCCACCGTCTGATGTATTATCATTATTCACTGGCGAGTAATGCGTCCGGAGGCGGGCCTCCCATTGCACTATGGTACACTGGGTCACGATCATAACCCGTGTCTGTCCAGGGACCCTCCCAGTACACCATGGTGCAGTGGGTCACCTTCACGACGAGCATTATCATCCGACTTCATCGAAGAGAAGGATCCGATCTGGTGCCGGTAATGTTTCGGAACAGAGGAGGAAATCCGGTAAAGCGTGCGGATGAAGGGCGGGGCGGGGGTGGGGGGTGTTTCTAGAGCTACGACTTGGCTGGGGGTGCACAGGTGGGGGGCCTGCCGTCGCACCTCCCACCGTTTTTACCCTTACTTCGCCACTCGACCTGAACGGGAAAAACACGACACGGAATCACACGACCCACACACAAAAAAAATTGTATCATCGAGTTTCTCCCCTCTAAGTCTACGTCTGCGTGAAGTGGGTTTTTTTTTTTTTTTTTACCATTATGTTGTGATTGTTTCCTTATCAATCTTCACCCTGGCCTGGGGTGTGTGTGTGTGTGTGTGTGTGTTGGGGGGTGACCTGTACCTGTATATACCAACAGATCATCACATATGAAGCAGAAGGTTACCCCAACAAGGAACGACGCAAGGAGTATACTGAAGACTTGTTATGTAACGTCTGGACTTGTCCTGGCACCGGTCTACGTTATGAGGATGTGGTTTCCAGTCAACCATTCCTCACATATTGTTGCAACTTACGAAGGGTCCCGAGGTCGATCGACAGGGTTGAAATCATCACAAATCAAGGACATGACCGGGAGCTCACATGTAAGGAAAGACAACACAACGTGCCAGGGATGGGAATAATGAAAGAATACGTCGTGAACAGTACGGAGGAAACAAACCACTGAAGTCATAAGAAAACATACAAATCTCTCTCTCTCTCTCTCTCTCTCTCTCTCTCTCTCTCTCTCTCTCTCTCTCTCTCTCTCCGTACTAAAAAAGACATTAGTGAAAACATCCATACGTTTAGTACATATTGATCACCCTAAACTATGAATAGCCTATGAGCTTTCAGAATTCTGCCTGGTTTCTGTCATGATATTATCAAAAGTTACTAATAAAAATGAAGTCATACTCCCTCCAAAGTCACTGTACTTACACCAATCACTCCCTGACCCATACGCCAACTCACCGTACTTCATTCATTCATCTCAGCCAGCCACTCCAACGAACGGTCTTAATTCCACTGTTCCAATCCCATAGTTCCTCACTATCTCTCATTATTTTCACCACACTACTCCTCCTCGCATGTCTTCTCCCACACGTTCGTACTCTGTCACTACCTCAAACCTACATCTCTTGACGCACGTGCCCGCTTCCCACTACACGTCCAAACTAACTCTCTGACATCACCGTACTCCTGCATATCCCTGTTCGTCCCACCTCTCAGGCCTTGAAGCCTCCGGACAGCCACATCTCCAAACTCTGACCCATCCAAACACTCGTATCCCTATACCTCATCAATCATTCCCTCACTCCCCCACACCCACATTCTCTCTCTCTCTCTCTCTCTCTCTCTCTCTCTCTCTCTCTCTCTCTCTCTCTCTCTCTCTCTCTCTCTCTCTCTCTCCTCATCCCCTACACCTTCTCACACACTCCTGAGCCACCACACTACCTACCTTCCTCAGCTCTTGAACACAGTCTACTCTCCTCAGCGTGAGTGAGGACATACCCAGCCTAAGTTTATACAAGTAGATAGTCTGATTTTTCTTACAAGGGTTACAGAAATATCTACGTCTGTTTCTCTATAAGTGAGAGGCTCAGGAAAAGTGACATACCGTTGTCACCGTTCACACAGGATCTACGTATCATAATACTGAATCATTACCAGGATGTTCAAACCATGAAGTGCGGAGGTAGCATGACATCCGCTTCACAGGTACAGACGTCCCTGGCAAGCGTTACCTCAGACAAACAAACATACCAAACACAAACACAACTTGAAATGTCAGCGAACTGTCTCATCTCTCTAATACCGATATTACAAAAATATGCAAGAGAAATAATACGAACAACAGACGAAAAATGATTCTATTGCTGATAGGTACATGATCAAGGATGCAACCATATCAATCCCCATCGTAACTGTGTTGTAATAATCAACAACAGAAAATGCAAAACATTAAGCAAGAGAATCACCAAGACGTCTTCTCTTGTAACTCAACTCAGCGCGAGTCTTTCCCCTGCTGAAGCAAATCCTGTGGTATAACAATGAAGGAAAGGCTTCCCGCCACACCACTCGTGCTGGTATGTACGGCACCCGGGTGGTGATCTCCTCCTACCACCACACTGGCAATACTGTGCACGAAAACAATCTTATTCTCTTGAACGTGAAGGAACGAACCTTGGGTATCATGGGGCAGGCCTCTCACCTCACTGACCCTCAGTAAGCACGTCAAAGGCCAGGTCTTCGTACCCAAGGGTCGTAATGTCGTGTTCAAGGGTCATACCGTCGTACTCGAGGATATTCCGCCGTGCTCGAGGATCATACCGTTGTGCTCAGTAATCAGGGCATCGAGTTCAAGGGCAATAAAGTCATGTTCAAGGACTAACATCAGAGGTTTCTTAAACACGTGTCATACTATAATGCCATCCTCTGTACTTCTACCCTTACCAACCTGTATGTTATTCCTGATCAGTCTTTTCTTCTTCTCTTTTTCCTCTCCCCCGTTCTATCCTGTCCTTCCCCTCCTCCCATGGCTCATACCGACTCTCTCTCTCTCTCTCTCTCTCTCTCTCTCTCTCTCTCTCTCTCTCTCTCTCTCTCTCTCTCTCTCTCTCTTCCCCCTCCTCAACCAGCGGGTGCTCCCCTCCGCCGCGCCGTCGCCTCAACAACTCCATAAGGAGGTGCTGAGATCCTGAATAGGTTTTATGCATAAGGAAAAGAGCCACACATGTCAAGCGCACAGACCTGTCACCCTCCATTATGCTCAACGCCGGATCTTGCGCATTTCACACCATATTTCAGGTCCCATACGGTGTGTTATCGGGGAGATGTCAATATGACGCAGAGATCTCACAGCAGTGGAAATATATATATATATATATATATATATATATATATATATATATATATATATATATATATATATATATATATATATATATATATATATATATCATCTGTGGTGGATGCCTTGAATATACTTAAAATATACTGGTCATATGGATGAGGTTTATGTCATAATGTGGCTGATACGTGGTGGATATGCTAGGAGTATGCTTTGGTTATTATGATTAAACTGGAAAAAGCGTGTATATTTTTATCTGGTTAAGTTCTGGATGAGATACGAATATGGTCTAGATGCGTCGCGGGGAAGATATGGATATGTCTCGGATATCTTTTTGGATAGTATGAAGAGATAGTTGAGGAGACGTGTTGTGGGTGATGTGTTACCATGTAAATATAAACGGCGAGGCAGTGTATGTATCGCTTCAAGAGGGGTACTACAGAGCCTGTGTGGAAGCTTTATGTAGGTCTTTAAGAGGAATACTACATATCCTATGTGAAGGCTTTATGCAGGGCTCCAAGAGGAATACTACATAGTCTATGTGGAGGCTTTATGTAGTGCTTCAAGAGGGGTACTATATAAACTATGTAGAGGTTTTATGTAATGCTTCAAGAGGAATACTACATAGTCTATGTGGAGGCTTTATGTAGTGCTTCAAGAGGGGTACTATATAAACTATGTAGAGGTTTTATGTAATGCTTCAAGAGGAATACTACATAACCTATGTGGAGGCTTTATGTAGTGCTTCAAAAGGAATACTACAGAGCCTATGTGGAGGTTTTTGATTCAGTGAAGGACACACTATGAACATTTTGTGCATATAATAAGTCGTGTAATGGACGAGAATATAGAGCTACCAATACAGAGTCAGTGCTATGATAACCACAATGATCCTATGGTTAACTTCACCGATGCTATGGATAACACCACTTGTACTATGCTCATCTTCACTACTACCATGGGTAAAGTCACTATGGATGAACAAAGAAGTGTGATGTGAGTATCACACATCAGATAACAGTAGAGCATCCCTGTCTCGTTATCAATCTTTATCTCTGTGGTATTAAAGACACGACGTAAACTGATGAGAGATGTAATCTATAAAACTGCCATGAAAGCGTGTCATTCTACACCCGTGGTATGCATGTGTTTCAGTGTCAGGCTCGTGTAATGAACAGTGAACTGACTGTACAAACCCACCACCGAGGGTAGGATTCATCTCCATGATCGTAAATCCTTAATATAACGGTAACGAAGCTTGATCGCACTGCCATCACCCCCCAACTATACGTTGCACATCATCGGCGTCCTAGCCTACGTTCTCATCAATGTTGATGAAAAATAATCATCACTAATGTTAAGAAATTATTTACGTTCAGGCGTCACATTCCGTCTCTAACGGTTTTTGAAAAAGGAAGAAAATGCTTTAAAAATTTAGATATGAAAGTATGAAAGCTTACATTATGGACGCATATATATATATATATATATATATATATATATATATATATATATATATATATATATATATATATATATATATATATATTATCCCTGGGGAGAGGGGAGAAAGAATACTTCCCACGTATTCCCTGCGTGTCGTTGAAGGCGACTAAAAGGGAAGGGAGCGGGGGGCTGGAAATCCTCCCCTCTCGGTCTTTTTTTTAATTTTCCAAAAGAAGGAACAGAGAAGGGGGCCAGGTGAGGATATTCCCTCAAAGGTCCAGTCCTCTGTTCTTAACGCAACCTCGCTAATGCGGGAGATGGCGAATAGTATGAAAAGAGAGAAGAAAAGAATAATATATATATATATATATATATATATATATATATATATATATATATATATATATATATATATAAATTATCCCTGGGGATAGGGGAGAAAGAATACTTCCCACGTATTCCCTGCGTGTCGTAGAAGGCGACTAAAAGGGGAGGGAGTGGGGGGCTGGAAATACTCCCCTCTCAATTTTTTTTAATTTTCCAAAAGAAGGAACAGAGAGGGGGGCCAGGTGAGGATATTCCCTCAGTGGCCCAGTTCTCTGTTCTTAACGCTACCTCGCTAACGCGGGAAATGGCGAATAGTTTGAAAAAAAAAATAAATAAATAAATAAATATAAATATATATATATATATATATATATATATATATATATATATATATATATATATATACTGGAAAGAATCACAATCGAGCGCGTGATCAAGCATATTCCCACGAGTCCAGGGGGAAATGAAGCACGATAAGGTCCCAAGTGCACTTTCGTGTAATAATCACATCATCATGGAAGATGCAAGAAATATAACAGTCAGTTGATATACAACGAAAAGACGTAGCTAGGACGCCATTTGGTAAACAAGTGACTACACGGATGGAGGTCGGGTGCGTTCAAGTCTGGCAAGATGCGTATCATGTGGCCAAAAAGGGGAACTGTCTACAAATCTTATCAACTTGGCAAACTAGAGCGTCAATCACTAGTGCCCATAACAGGCAATGGAATCTCCCACTTCGTCCTTTATACACAGGGAACAGGAGCTCAACAGGTCATATCCCATTAGACCCACAGTGAACAGGAGTAGCGTTTTACCGGTCATGTCAACATGGAGGTGTAAGAACACTGAACAGTCAATGAACACCAGGGAATTCCACGGTGTTTGCTTCCTTCAGCTATGAAGGCGAGTGGCAGAGTAACCTCCAACTGGTCTCCGTGTCTCCCGGCATGTTAAACAACCTGTTGGAAATTCAGAGAGACAACTATGCTAGCTGAAGTCCAGTGGTCAGATATGCGTATCGCTACAAGACGCTGGAAATCATCTTACGGAATATCTCATCATTTTGTTAAGCTACAGGTCTCATGTGTTGGGCTGTTCAAAGGTCATGTCCCTGTAGTGAATCGGTTTCGGGAAATGGCTCTCACTGGCACACTTACAAACATCAGCTGAAGTACTTCCCTACCCACAGGACTGGTCATGACCTTGCGGATAATAAGCGTGACCCCAACACCATGATCTATCTATACAGGCGCGATGACCCCGGTGACAGGAAACCTCTGCCCACGTTATTGCACCAACCAGAAGAAATATAAAAAAATGGCGGGAGAAAGTTAGTCTGACTCTCCTTCCTTCTTCCTTGCCCACCAGCTTGCGAAACCAATGCGGAGGATCACCTTGTGAAGGACGTGGGCTGTTCCAGTCATCCTGGGGGCCGGGTACACCTCACCATAATCAAGTGCATCCTCAGAACCGGTCTCAAAATGAGACCATTTGTATTCAGTAATGATAGTGGCGGCAACATATTCAGTAATGATAGTGGCGGCAACATATTCAGTAATGATAGTGGCGGCAACATATTCAGTAATGATAGTGGCGGCAACATATTCAGTAATGATAGTGGCGGCAACATATTCAGTAATGATAGTGCTGGCAACATATTCAGTAATGATAGTGCCGGCAACATATGGCCAAGCTTAAGCAAGGAGATCAATCACCCGAGCGAAGTACGTTAGCAGGAGGTGTGGAGGCGACAGGACCTCCACACGCGACTACCCTTCCTCTGGTTTATGAGGAATGAAATCCACTGAACTGACGACTAGCCATGGCAGTGTTAATGCTACGGTCCAGAACCACATTCGTACCAAACACAGAAGTGCACATGTCTACACTCCCTCAGTACGCCACAAGTGTTTCGAATCTACAAGCAACTGGCACAAAAATCGACGTTTATGTACTAACGTGTAGAATGCAGAGACCACATCAACGTACTTGCATCTTAAACACTTGAGGTTCGCACATCAAAACGACTCTTACCTCTGAAATGTCTATTTAGAAAACTACTTGAAACTTGTGGAATTAAACGTTGGTGATCTATGTAGTGACTACTTCAGCTTCACATCATCGATGGTAATCTCCTGCAGTTTTCAGGTAGTTTGGTCAGTACATACTCCAAAGGTAAGTTATTAAGAGGGTGAACGGAGATAAGAGTACAAGGCGGTAAGTATCTTACACACGCATGATGATATACCATTGAAATTTATCTTTATTTGAAGAAATGATGCGACACCTCTGAGCAAGACTTATGTGTAACCAGTCTTCGCACATCTCTAGGAAACCCAGTGCCTTAACTGCATAAATGGAATGAACAAACTCATACAGAAGATCCATACGAGCAGTGAGACTGTGTATGGTCTTAGAATTACACACACACACACACACACACACACACACACACACACATATATATATATATATATATATATATATATATATATATATATATATATATATATATATATATATATATATATACATTTTTTTTTTTTGGCTTTGTCGCTGTCTCCCGCGTTTGCGAGGTAGCGCAAGGAAACAGACGAAAGAAATGGCCCAACCCAACCCCATACACATGTATATACATACGTCCACACACGCAAATATACATACCTACACAGCTTTCCATGGTTTACCCCAGACGCTTCACATGCCCTGATTCAATCCACTGACAGCACGTCAACCCCGGTATACCACATCGCTCCAATTCACTCTATTCCTTGCCCTCCTTTCACCCTCCTGCATGTTCAGGCCCCGATCACACAAAATCTTTTTCACTCTATCTTTCCACCTCCAATTTGGTCTCCCTCTTCTCCTCGTTCCCTCCACCTCCGACACATATATCCTCTTGGTCAATCTTTCCTCACTCATTCTCTCCATGTGCCCAAACCATTTCAAAACACCCTCTTCTGCTCTCTCAACCACGCTCTTTTTATTTCCACACATCTCTCTTACCCTTACGTTACTTACTCGATCAAACCACCTCACACCACACATTGTCCTCAAACATCTCATTTCCAGCACATCCATCCTCCTGCGCACAACTCTATCCATAGCCCACGCCTCGCAACCATACAACATTGTTGGAACCACTATTCCTTCAAACATACCCATTTTTGCTTTCCGAGATAATGTTTTCGACTTCCACAAATTCTTCAAGGCTCCCAGAATTTTCGCCCCCTCCCCCACCCTATGATCCACTTCCGCTTCCATGGTTCCATCCGCTGCCAGATCCACTCCCAGATATCTAAAACACTTGACTTCCTCCAGTTTTTCTCCATTCAAACTTACCTCCCAATTGACTTGACCCTCAACCATACTGTACCTAATAACCTTGCTCTTATTCACATTTACTCTTAACTTTCTTCTTTCACACACTTTACCAAACTCAGTCACCAGCTTCTGCAGTTTCTCACATGAATCAGCCACCAGCGCTGTATCATCAGCGAACAACAACTGACTCACTTTCCAAGCTCTCTCATCCCCAACAGACTTCATACTTGCCCCTCTTTCCAAAACTCTTGTATTCACCTCCCTAACAACCCCATCCATAAACAAATTAAACAACCATGCCGCAAACCTACATTCACTGAGAACCAATCACTTTCCTCTCTTCCTACACGTACACATGCCTTACATCCTCGATAAAAACTTTTCACTGCTTATAACAGCTTGCCTCCCACACCATATATTCTTAATACCTTCCACAAAGCATCTCTATCAATTTTATCATATGCCTTCTCCAGATCCATAAATGCTACATACAAATCCATATATATATATATATATATATATATATATATATATATATATATATATATATATATATATATATATATATATGTATATACTGAACACCTGAGAGATTTTTCGATCAGTGGTTATACCTTGATACTGCTGATCTTAACGACCCTGGTAGTCGATCACTGGGCCTCAAGGTCAAAATAACTCACCAACCTACACACAACCACACACACACACGGTACGTCCTCGACTCCACTCCTTCGTTGACAAAGTGAACTTGATTTTTGGGCTTCATTTTTCCAATACTGTTTACATTCATAATGTTGTAGCTTTAAGTCACCGACTGAACAGTTCGTAATAATATCTTGTTATAGTCAGCAACGTATGACGTTTATCTTTCCCGAGGAAAATATACAGAGCAGAGATTGGATTGGCTAATCCTTAATACCACAAAAACCAATCTAACTACGCGACTAATTATGCATTAATCTCCTTTCTAAAGAGGCATACACCCGCAATACATCTATTTTAACGACACTGTCTAATATCCTGTCACTAGTCAAAACCCATAACAAATACTCGATAATTTGAAGAAAAAAAAATTATTTACCATTGCCTAATAGATATGTCATATGTTTGACCTTCCTATCACCCATAACCTCTGAGTTAAAGCACTTGGAACATAACTGATTAACATAAATCATAATAAACATTTAACCTGTTCGTCAGCTGTCTCGTGTGAGGGGCAGCTACGGTGTAAGAATGAAGGACGCGTCATGTGTTGCTCTTCAGTTATCGTGCTAACGAGAATGTGACCACTGACTGACGACACCCAGGGCTGGCGACGTAATGTCCCACATACGCTCCCTTAATGGCGGGGAACACAATGACCTGGTGTGTGAGGAGTCTGAGCGAACAGTGCTCCACCAGCGGTCACTCTCCATCGGAGGGGCGGGCCCGTAGCGCCCTCCTCATGCCCGGCCCATAACTGTCTCCCCCCCAGCCACGACCACCCGGCGGGGCGTCGCCGGACACTGGTGGTGGGGGTCGGGGGTACCACACGTCACCCCTCTTACTGTCTCCTGGGTCAGAGCGCCCCTCACGCCGCCCCCCCCCCCCCCAGGGGAAAACTACACTCGGGCAAATGTCTCTAACCGTTACCGGATTGGCACAGTGAGCTGTAGCGGCCAGCAACACACACACACACACACACACACACAGTGGTGAGGGACACTTGTGGTGGCCACCCTCCGGGTCTCGGCAGGAGGCACCGACCCCCGCCGTGACCCTGAGAGCCATCCTTCCGCCCATCAAATTCACACCCTCACGCCCATAACGGGGATCCCTCAGTGCCACCACCAAAACCTTCTCCTCAGTGCCACAAACTACACATCCCTCGGGCACCATCGCTTGCACGCTCTTCCTGCCGTCACGTGCATTCCTCTTTTGATCTCGTCCTGCCTGTGTGTTTCCGGATCCCTACGGTGGCGTGGCCTATACCCTCCTCCCATGTCCTCTTCCCTCAAAAATACCACATGTATTTACCCTTCTGTCCTGGGACCCTCAACACAGTGTGTACACCCACACTACCTCAGTACGACACCCTACATCCTCAGCTCAGTGCCACCTTATGTATCTTCCCTCAGTGCCACTGTCCCCTCTGTGACCACCTGCATCATGTCGGTGCCACCACTTGCGTCCTAGCTCCCTACTGCCACCCCCTCTCCTAAGTGCCAGTATCTAAAACCTTCCACCAGTGCCAACATCATTTTTATCATCCTAAATGACGTTACACTCAATGCCAGCACCTACGGTATATCCCCTTGTGGTGCTAGGACCTCTGCTTTCCTTCTAGGGCACCACCCTGTTCTTAGTGCCTCCACCTGCAACCTTTATTCAGTGCCATTATCTGCGCTCTCCTCAGTGCCAGTTACTGGACGCTTCCATAAGTACCACCACCTACATCCTCTTCTCACTCCCACCACAGACACGATCTCATATATTCTGTCGTTAATCGTGTAATTTGGAGAAGTAAGAGAAGAGCTTAGATGATGAAGGTAAAGTGAAGCAACGGAGGACACTTTGGTAATGAACAGGTGTGCGTATGACGCACGTCTACGGAAGCACGTTAAGTGCCCCGCTGGATGTGTATTTTTGGTGTTTTACCGTCATTCCCCTGGTATACTGGAGGTGATGCCGTGTAGTTGGTCCTCAGAGAAAAGTAGCCAAGTTAGGGTGTGTGTATCATCGATAGATGACTGGGTCGCCTCTCGGGGATCTGTGGCAACACTAGGAACCAAGCGAGTTCCATGTCTGTACTTCTCTCTTAAATTATACTGAATGGTTTAAACGTCGCTGATGGTGGTATTCAATGATGGCAATGGAGGCGGTAATTTTCACCAGTGACAAATCGTACTGTCCTTGTTTTCTATCCTGTGCAGCATCAGCGTACGTGATTTTGGAGGAGGCCAAGTGAGAGGGAAGTGGGGAGTAGTAGTCCAGTCCAGGAAGGATCATGTCTTCATCAGACGACGTTTTTGCCCCTCTTGGAGGTGTCTGAGCCTACACATGCTTGCCTAGGCTGCATGGCTTTGGGTAACTCTCTTCCATATATTTAACCTCGCAAGGTTAAGGTATTTGACAGCTCTTGTATGGCTCTACTGATTCAGTCATTTACGTTTCACTATCCATTATTCATTTTTGTTTTCATTTTCTAATCTCTCTCTTACACCTGTCAAGTCTGGATGCCTCTGAGGTAGTGTTCAGGGTGTTTGTGACTACTGTCTGAATGGCGACGTCTAAACAGATGTCTATGTTCGAGCTCCCAGCTGGAGTGGATGTAATGTGATACGATTTTCAGGAATTCGTAAGGCGCTATAATCTGATGGTTCTTCAGAGCTCTTCGGCATGAAAAATATACCAACAAAATTACGAAATTGAAAAAAAAATTAATTTGGGTTTCATTTAAAGTATATCTAAAGTATAATGAAACGAAATATATCATTTATGTCTAAATATTTTTGGCTTCATTTGTAAAAAATGATCAGTCTATCTACATTAAAATTTTTCTTTCGAGTATCTCCACTAATGATTCTATTCTTTCCACCGTCACCACGTAGTTCATACGTGACTCTTGACTCCTGTATATTTAGTATCCTGTTGTTAAATGATCCATGCAGCAGGTCGCCTTTCCATTACGTGAATGGGTCGACAAATATATGACCAATCCTCAGTCGACAAAGACTAGTCCCAATATGGCAATCCTTTCTGAAGGAGGAACGCCACACTTCAGCACTTTCCCTCACCCTCTGTAGTTTTGTAATTCTTTGGGCTTTCAAAACCTGTCTCGCTTGCCACTTACGTCTACATAAATTTAACTCTCGTCTCTTTATTTGGCTGCATATGGCTGCTGTAAGCCTCGACATTTGCAACTACATTAACAATGATTCCAGCATGTCCAGGACACCAGCAGAATTCTACGCTCGTAATATTTACGTGGACTTTTATGGTCCAGTCTTGGACTTGCTGAACTATGGGATGCGCTGGAACATGGTAAAGATCTGGTCTGGAGATCATTTCCAGTGATCTAAGTCCAGTCTGGCTGGTGACCACACGGTTCAGCAGTAAATAAGGCAGATCCTCTTCTATAGGTTTGATGTACAAGATTTTCTTCTTCAATAACTATAGCAACGCCTACGTATTCATCACATCTTGCGACATCCGTTAATATTCTCATTCCGTTCACACTGAATAATTTCACGTTGAGGGAATTGACTTTTTTTGGTATTATGGAAGCATCGTTGCCTTTGATCGCTTTCATCTAACACCAGGAAAATCTATACTGGAGCAGGTCGTGTGCACTGTGGCGAAGGCTCTCCTTACAGCTCTATGTATGACTGTGGCAATTATTCCTCAACTTCTGGTATTTTCCTATTTTTTTTTCCTGCAGCGATGGTGACGACAAAGATGGCTCTTCCACCCTGCCGGAAGCCGTGGTGATGGTGGTTGTAGAGGTGGTCGTCTTCCACGTGATAATATAATCTAAGGCTAATCGTCACTTCTGGTGTTTTCTTGGTACTTGTAAGTCAGCAGTACTTTGGGCCAGTACGTGGTATTCCTGACTTTTTGTTTTCTGAGATAAGAGGAAGGAATACTGTGTTAAGCAAATCACTGTCGGAGTTATAAGGTAGTGAGGCCTTGTTTGTGGTGCCATGATGATTTGTTTGTGGCTTATCTGGCTCTTTCCTGTGCCCGTTCTGTCTTCGGCTGGCTATCTGCAGCTCGAGGATCTCTATCCTCACTAAGAGACAGTAGTCAAAGGAACTGATCCTTTCCCCGTTATGGGTCTCTCAATCTACTAAGGCTTCTCTTACCTGGACTTTACTGCTCTTCACCTACATTGTCATCATCGACTCCTGGAACATCTCATATTGGCTCGGGTGTCAACTGCAGTCCCCGACCTCCTTGAGAGAGTGTTTCTGGTTCTGTATACCCTCATGCTACAGCGGTGGTCGTCTTTTCCCAGCGTTTACTGTTCTGTTTTTGTCCTCTCAGTTAACGCCTTTGGGAGACTACTGCACTGCTCATATCACCCGCACTTCCCACTGGTTTCAGAACCCTGCACCCTCTCTCTTCAACACCAATTGCCATCACCCACATCATCCTCCGATGTCACCACGCACACTCTATTAGTCACCAAACCAACAGTCCTGTTAAACTGTGTGTGTGTGTGTGTGTGTGTGTGTGTGTGTGTGTGTGTGTGTGTGTGTGTGTGTGTGTGTTTCATTAGCCAACATCAGTGAGAGCGGCCTCTCCTCAGTGCAGCTCCTGCCACTTTCAGTACAACCGCTTCATCTCGTGAGTGTGTCCTCGTCGTCTTCTTTCCTTCATCTCCAGCCAGTACCTCAAGCTTCACCAGTTCCCCTCCGGTGCCGTCAGCCTCTCCTTACCGCTCCACTATTCCCTTTACTCCACATTAACCTTCTCAAGCGTCATCGGCTGCCACAAAGTGTCGCCAGGCTCCTCTTAGGTCTAATACCCTCCCTTAATACCCAAAGTCTCCCCTCAGTGTCCACCTTTAGGGCCACTACCTCCCCTAACTGTTACCGGCATACCTAATGCCACTACCCTTTGTGCCACCACCACTTCTCCTCATTGCTACTAGGTCATCCAGCACCATCACTTCCTCTTGCTGCCACCAGACATCCCAGTGCCACTACTTAGCCTCTGCTGCCAAGCCCCCTAATGCCACCACTTCCCCTCACTGCCACCAGCCACCATCCCTCGTACCATCACCTCCCGCCCTTCCTACCAGCCCCACTTGTACCACACTTACCAGTTACTTAGTACCCAGCTCCACTAGTACCATCGTTACCAGTTACCTATCATCAGCTCCACTAGTATCACAGTTACCAGTTACCTGGTACCATCACTTTCCTTAGCTTCAGCAGCTCTGTACAGTGGTAACAGCCCACCTCCCCTCCACAGCATCACGTCAGCTCGGTGTGAGGAGCAAGGGCAGACGTCCTGAGCCAACAATGCACCCTGGCCCGCACTGCTCAGCGCCAGCCTACCTAATCAAAACTTTCCATAATTGATAATCGCGTTCTTTGCCTCCTACGTTGTTCAGCTCAGCGGAGGTTGCCAACGCCCTCCCTGTTCTGTCCGTTCCCATTCCACTCTACACCATACTCATGAGTCGTTCCTCCATTTCTAAAACTCTTTTGCAATTATTTGTTCACCTTAGCCATTGTTATAACTCTCCTCCCTCTGTTGCTTCACTCACGTCACTGTTGTACCTCTCCCTGTTCTCTTGTTATGACTGCCGTTACTGTTGTAGTTTTCTTGTTATGACTGCCGTCACTGTTGTAGTTCTCCCTGTTCTCTTGTTATGACTGCCGTCACTGTTGTAGTTTTCTTGTTATGACTGCCGTCACTGTTGTAGTTCTCCCTGTTCTCTTGTTATGACTGCCGTCACTATTGTAGTTGTCCCTGTTCTCTTGTTATGACTGCCGTCACTGTTGTAGTTATCCCTGTTCTCTTGTTATGACTGCCGTCACTATTGTAGTTGTCCCTGTTCTCTTGTATGACTGCCGTCACTGTTGTAGTTCTCCCTGTTCTCTTGTTTTGACGCCGTCACTGTTGTAGTTCTCCCTGTTCTCTTGTTATGACTGCCGTCACTGTTGTAGTTGTCCCTGTTCTCTAGGATCACTCTCGTCATTGTTAAAGCTCACCCTGTTCTCATGGCTCACTGCTGTTTCTTTTTTTTTTTTTTGTAACGCTGTTCTCCTGGTTTGTTCTTATAACTGTTGTAACTCTCTATGTTCTCTTGATTCACTCCTGCTATAGTCATAACTCTGTTATACTGGTTCACTCCCGACATTTGCCTCTTTGCTCTCATTGTCACAGCGACTTCCTTAACTTGCTGGCTCACATCTATACTTTACATGGCTAAACACGCTTTTTGGTGCACAGAGGTCAGTGCATCAGTTATATGGTAACCCTCCCAGTCTTGTCATAAATCTATGACACTTATCATGACTCTCCTCTCCTTACTCTAATTATACTTCCTCTAACCATGCAGTCCCACTGTATCTCCCTAGCTTATAACTAAACTCTCCTGGGCTTTACCTAAACCTAGTCAGTATGACACTTCTGCTCCCGCTGTTCAAGTCTCGATGCCAAGTCGTAATGCTCAAGCTTTCGTCGAAACTTTCCTTCTTGGTATAACACTTTCATTCCCTACAGGAACCCTCCTGGCACTTACCAGTCCTCTGCATACACTTCTTACTATAGCTCGCTGTAGCTGTCCGTCCCTTGATGTACTCGTGTCTTACATCTGCCACTGTTGACACTACCACCACCACCCGTCTTGTAACTCCCTCGACCCAACTAGCTTTCGTGTTCCTTCATCTTTCTCACGCGCTGTAGCGTTCTCAAACATACTGTAATCTTCTTGTCTTTACTGTAACTCTTAGATTACCCTCTTCTAACTCTCTCGGCCTTCCCATATATAATACTCGTTACCTTCATAAGTCTTCTGCCCTACTGCTTGCTACTGCATGTACACCATCTACACTCCGGCCTCGCACCCTTATCGTAATTACTGATATCTAAGCCTGATGGAACTAGTGAATCCAGCCCCTGTTATCACCAGTGACTCCCGCCCTGGTTTATATAAATTACGACTGCCTCATTTCTCATAGTTTCGAACTCCTGTATTAACAATAACTAACCTGCACTTTTCATCACTAAAGCCATTGACATTCTCATAATAACGACCAACAGCTGATTCCAGATTTCCTCAAAGTCGTGCACCAGTTATGGCGACTCACCACCGCCCTTGATGCAGTTACAAGCTTCGGTCAGTATTACAACTGTTGACTCCGTGATCTGTTACAACTGCAAACTTGTAACAGACCTACTTCTATCATAACATCTGACGTCCGCCCTTGTTACAACTATACACTCCCGATCTGATCATAACACTTGACCTTGTAAGTACCATGTAAACACAATCTAATCATAACACCTGACTCCCGCCCTTCTTATAACTAAGGCCTCGTCGTTATGAAAACAGATGAACCCCCTCCCTGTTGTACTCACATATTCATCTGTTATACTCATATACTTACCTGTTACACTCATACACTCACCTGTTATACTCAAATGCGCATGAAAATATAATAATTTCTGACTGCCGTCCTTATCATAATTACACAGACCGAAATTCAGCCCTAACTCCTGATCTCATCCCAGCATACAACATTCAGATATTCTTTCTGAAAACATGAATTTCAAGAATCCCATAAATTTTGGACATAAAGGGCATTACTAACAGTATATTACAGTTTCCAATACATTTCTCTCTCTCTCTCTCTCTCTCTCTCTCTCTCTCTCTCTCTCTCTCTCTCTCTATATATATATATATATATATATATATATATATATATATATATATATATATATATATATATATATATACCCGGCATATGAGGAAACGCGTTTTACATTTGATAGCTGACATCAATTATATACTGGTTGCCAGACCGAGATTACCCAGTGCACACGTCACGTGCGGCACACTCCAGGTGGAGAGTATACAGCCAAGGGCATCCATCAGGCGCAGGCCAGCATGAGGAGGAGGAGGAGGAGGAGGAGTGCTGTCTCACCGTGCGGGGAGACGGTCGGCACCAGCCACCACTACCACCACCCGCCCGCTCCTCCCGTAAACTTCGCCGGGGAGACGACGCGCGAGAACTCCGTACCGCTTGAATCAGTTATTCAAACCTTAATTATTCTGCATTATAGAGCCTCCCCTAATTATAACAAAGCAGCAAGAGCTACCTTCCAATATGTGGGCAAACCCTCAACGGCGTATGCAATTGCCGCGGCCTGGCTTCCCGCGGGGGCTCGACAAGACCCTGGGACGCCGCCAACCAAGACGACACAAGTCCACACTGCACCGCCTTGACGTCACATGGGCTCAGTGCCTCACACACACACACACACACACACACACACACACACACAGTCTCCTTCCTTGGTGCTGGTGCCAACCACACACACACACACACACACACACACACACACACACGTCTGGCCAAACTTGGCAAAGTTAGGCCTTATAATTCCCCGAGGAAACTAGACCAAACCGGAGACACAAGACGTTGTTGGCCTTCACCATTCCCACACACCACCATCACCCCTCCTCCAAGCTGCACCCCTTCCTTCCCCACGGATCACGGTAAATGATTGGTGACGACACAGTGGGGAAAAGATAAGAATCTTAGGTTTTCCACGCCAGGTGACCGGTCAGTACCGTTAACAGTACAACTCCTGCTGTAGCACTACTTCTCAAGTCCATAAAATATGGCTTTTACTAAAACCTCGATGAACAATTACCTCCAGCAACCTTCGACGGTTACTGAATCAACCGCTACAACACAACATCTGAATAATATACCAACATCTTATGCCTCAACCTTCCGTTTCAGGCCAGAGAAAGGTACATATCATCACATTCCCGGACCACAGTAGTTTGTGGTGATCATAGAAGAAAATAGCAGCTCCACGCGATGCAGATCAGATGAGCGAGGTAGGAAAATCCACGATCAACACCGACTTAGTATACAAAAATGTATCAGGGGCAAAGTGAGATTCTTAAATCACATAACCCTATAATCAGCTGATATATATATATATATATATATATATATATATATATATATATATATATATATATATATATAACATATATATATATACATATATGCGTGTCGTAGAAGGCGACTAAAAGGGGAGGGAGCGGGGGGCTGGAAATCCTCCCCTCTCGTTTTTTTTTTTTTTTTTTTTTTCCAAAAGAGGGAACAGAGAATTGCGCCAGGTGAGGGTATTCCCTCAAAGGCCCAGTCCTCTGTTCTTAACGCTACTTCGCTAATGCAGGAAATGGCGAATAGTTTGAAAGAAAGAAAAGATATATATATATATATATATATATATATATATATATATATATATATATATATATATATGGAAAGGTCTGTGGAGCCTGGATGTGGATAGGGAGCTGTGGTTTCGGTGCATTACTTCCGACAGCTAGAGAATGGTAGTGGGCGGATGTGGCCTTTCTTCGTATGTTCCCTGGCGCTACCTCGCTGACGAAGGGGTGGCGATACTGTTTTTTGTGGGGCGAAGTGGCGCCGCGTATTGGATAAAAGCGAGCAATTATGAATATATACATGCATATGTATGTATATGTATGAGTGTAAAATGAATAAAAATACCTATATCCTAGCGTAAGCCAAGTACCCATTTCATCGACCATTTCCGAAGGAAGGATGAACAGCTGGATGAACTATGAACCCACTGCAGCTGGCTGGACAGCAAGCAAGTGATTAGCCAGGGGACTGTATCTCTCCCAGCAGCAGATGATGATGATGTCACTGCTCCTGCTGATCCGAGCAATACAGACTCAGGGCTTTGCTGCACACAACCAGACGGGAGAGGTCTTCCCACTCCCGCACACCCACGTTCAGTCTCGCCCTCCAAAACAGGGTCAAGCAGTCAAGAGGTCAAGTGAATATTCCCCCGAGTAGCAAGACGCCTTTCCCAGTCAGGTCACTTCACATCTCTCGCGATAATGATGATGATGATCACGTCTCACACGGAGTCGGCGAGGGAGGGCGAGGGTACTGCATTACGGCAGAGCAACCTAAGGACTGGAGGAATCTGTAGATTCTGCCATTCGTATGCACAGGTTTGGTCGTGTGTGTGTGTGTGTGTGTGTGTGTGTGTGTGTGTGTGTGTGTGTGTGTGTGTGTGTGTGTGTGTGTGGTCTGGGCAGAGAGGAACCTATGATCTCTACAGGAAAAAAGACGAAGTATCTTTCAACCCTCTACATCAAGTTTCCCCCCTTCCGTCCATACCTACAGGAAGGACACCTCAAATAGGGTCATCATGGTTTGAAAGGTTAAGGAATGGCGGAAAATGGCCAAGCCCACGAGAGGGGAAAAATGGCCCAGCATAAAAACTTCAGAGACGAAGGCATTCGCTCAAGAGGTTCCCTGGTAATACTGTATACGGAGCGTGAGGAGGAGGAAAAATACACATGGTTTGTCTTCATACTCGCCAGTCCTTGATTTTATGTCAGTGGGAGTTTTATCACGTCATATGTTATATGTTATCTTGTTACAACAATAATAACCACAGATATATACCAAACGGCGTCCTAGCTTCGTCTCTTCGATGTATATCAAATGGCTTATATTTCCCTCTTGTGTCTCCCTTGATGATGTGATTATTACACGAAAGTGCACTTGGGAACTTATCTTGTTTCATTTTCCCCGTGGACTCATAGGAATATATATATATATATATATATATATATATATATATATATATATATATATATATATATATATATATATATAAAGACTGGCAATTTAACACTATCTTTCACCAGAATGGTTTCTGTTGTTCCCGGGATACAGTGACCACAACTGGACCTGCAGGCATTAGATAAGGTCAGGTTATAATGGTTCAGGAGGAAAGGACATCTCCTAGAGATGACTGGGAACTTCTGCACAGGATGGTGCAACCCTCAAGATAGGACAACCCTAGCTTTTTACGAAGGATGGCACAAGCTATGAACCAGAATGGTGCAAACTATGAACCAGAATGGTGCAAGCTATGAACCAGAATGGTACAAGCTATGAACCAGAATGGTGCAAACTATGAACCAGAATGGTACAAGCTATGAATCAGAATGGTGCAAGCTATGAACCAGAATGGTGCAAACTATGAACCAGAATGGTACAAGCTATGAACCAGAATGGTGCAAACTATGAACCAGAATGGTGCAAACTATGAACCAGAATGGTGCAAACTATGAACCAGAATGGTGCAAACTATGAACCAGAATGGTACAAGCTATGAACCAGAATGGTGCAAACTATGAACCAGAATGGTGCAAACTATGAACCAGAATGGTGCAAACTATGAACCAGAATGGTACAAGCTATGAACCAGAATGGTGCAAACTATGAACCAGAATGGTACAAGCTATGAACCAGAATGGTGCAAGCTATGAACCAGAATGGTGCAAACTATGAACCAGAATGGTACAAGCTATGAACCAGAATGGTGCAAACTATGAACCAGAATGTGCAAAGCTATGAACCAGAATGGTACAAGCTATGAACCAGAATGGTGCAAGCTATGAACCAGAATGGTGCAAGCTATGAACCAGAATGGCACAAGCTATGAACCAGAATGGTGCAAGCTATGAACCAGAATGGTGCAAGCTATGAACCAGAATGGCACAAGCTATGAACCAGAATGGCACAAGCTATGAACCAGAATGGCACAAGCTATGAACCAGAATGGTGCAAGCTATGAACCAGAATGGTGCAAGCTATGAACCAGAATGGCACAAGCTATGAACCAGAATGGCACAAGCTATGAACCAGAATGGTGCAAGCTATGAACCAGAATGGCACAAGCTATGAACCAGAATGGCACAGCTATGAACCAGAATGGCACAAGCTATGAACCAGAATGGCACAAGCTATGAACCAGAATGGTACAAGCTACGAACCAGAATGGTAGCTATGAACCAGAATGGTGCAAGCTATGAACCAGAATGGTAGCTATGAACCAGAATGGTGCAAGCTATGAACCAGAATTGCACAAGCTATGAACCAGAATGGTGGCTATGAACCAGAATGGTGCAAGCTATGAACCAGAATGGTTGCAAGCTATGAACCAGAATGGCAACAAGCTATGAACCAGAATGGTAGCTATGAACCAGAATGGTAGCTATGAACCAGAATGTGCAAGCTATGAACCAGAATGGTAGCTATGAACCAGAATGGTACAAGCTATGAACCAGAATGGTTGCAAGCTATGAACCAGAATGGTAGCTATGAACCAGAATGGTAGCTATGAACCAGAATGGTGCAAGCTATGAACCAGAATGGTAGCTATGAACCAGAATGGTAGCTATGAACCAGAATGGTAGCTATGAACCAGAATGGTGCAAACTATGAACCAGAATGGTTGCAAGCTATGAACCAGAATGGTGCAAGCTATGAACAGAATGGCACAAGCTATGAACCAGAATGGTTGCAAGCTATGAACCGAATGGTGCAAGCTAGAACCAGAATGGTGCAAGCTTATGAACCAGAATGGTGCAAGCTTATGAACCAGAATGGCACAAACTATGACCAGAATGGTGCAAGCTTATGAACCAGAATGGCACAAGCTATGACCAGAATGGTGCAAACTATGACCAGAATGGCACAAGCTATGAACCAGAATGTGCAAGCTATGAACAGAATGGTGCAAACTATGACCAGAATGGTACAAGCTATGAACCAAGAATGGTGCAAGCTTATGAACCAGAATGGTTGCAAGCTATGAACCAGAATGGTTGCAAGCTATGAACAGAATGGTGCAAGCTTATGAACCAGAATGGTGCAAGCTTATGAACCAGAATGGCACAACTATGAACCAGAATGTGCAAGCTATGAACCAAGAATGGTGCAAGCTAGAACCAGAATGGTGCAAACTATGAACCAGAATGCACAAGCTATGAACCAGAATGGTGCAAGCTATGAACCGAATGGTGCAAGCTATGAACCAGAATGCACAAGCTATGAACCAGAATGGCACAACTATGAACCAGAATGGCACAAGCTATGAACCAGATGGTGCAAGCTATGAACCAGAATGGTGCAAACTATGAACCAGAATGCACAAGCTATGAACCAAGAATGGCACAAGCTAATGAACCAGAATGGTTGCAAGCTATGAACCGAATGGTGCAAGCTATGAACCAGAATGGTGCAAACTATGAACCAGAATGCACAAGCTATGAACAGAATGGCACAAGCTATGAACCAGAATGGTGCAAACTATGAACCAGAATGCACAAGCTATGAACCAGAATGGTGCAAACTAAGAACCAGAATGGTGCAAGCTAGAACCAGAATGGCACAAACTATGACCAGAATGGTGCAAGCTAATGAACCAGAATGGTAGCTATGAACCAGAATGGTGCAAACTATGAACCAGAATGGTAGCTATGAACCAGAATGGCAACAAGCTATGAACCAGAATGTGCAAGCTATGAACCAAATGGTGCAAGCTAATGAACCAGAATGGTGGCAAGCTATGAACCAGATGGCACAAGCTATGAACCAAATGGTGCAAGCTATGAACCGAATGGTGCAAGCTAGAACCAGAATGGTGCAAGCTTATGAACCAGAATGGTGCAAGCTTATGAACCAGAATGGTGCAAGCTTATGAACCAGAATGGTACAAGCTATGAACCAGAATGCACAAGCTATGAACCAAGAATGGTGCAAGCTTATGAACCAGAATGGTGCAAGCTTATGAACCAGAATGGCAACAAGCTATGAACCAAATGGTGCAAACTATGAACCAGAATGCACAAGCTATGAACCAAATGGCACAAGCTATGAACCAGAATGTGCAAGCTATGAACCAAGAATGGTACAAGCTATGAACCAGAATGGCAACAAGCTATGAACCAGAATGGCACAACTATGAACCAGAATGCACAAGCTATGAACCAGAATGGTGCAAACTATGAACAGAATGGTGCAAACTATGACCAGAATGGTACAAGCTATGAACCAAATGGTGCAAACTATGACCAGAATGGTGCAAACTATGAACAGAATGGTGCAAACTATGAACCAGAATGGTTGCAAGCTATGAACCAAATGGTGCAAACTATGAACCAGAATGGCACAAGCTATGACCAGAATGGTACAAGCTATGAACCAGAATGGCACAAACTATGACCAGAATGGTGCAAGCTTATGAACCAGAATGGTAGCTATGAACCAGAATGGTGCAAGCTATGAACCAGAATGTGCAAGCTATGAACCAGAATGTGCAAGCTATGAACCAGATGGTGCAAGCTATGAACCAGAATGGTACAAGCTATGAACCAAATGGCACAAGCTATGACCAGAATGGTGCAAGCTAGAACCAGAATGGCACAAACTATGACCAGAATGGTGCAAGCTTATGAACCAGAATGGTGCAAGCTATGAACCAGAATGGTGCAAGCTATGAACAGAATGGTGCAAGCTATAAACCAGAATGGCACAAGCTATGAACCAGAATGCACAAGCTATGAACCAGAATGGTACAAGCTATGAACCAAATGGCACAAGCTATGAACCAGAATGGTGGCAAGCTATGAACCAGATGGCACAAGCTATGACCAGAATGGTACAAGCTATGAACCAGAATGCACAAGCTATGAACCAGAATGGCACAACTATGAACCAGGAGGGAGTGATTATTGAGGGAGGGAAGATGAGGGAGTGAGGGATGTAGAAGTAAGTGATGCTAGGGGAACGGGGAGGAAGTGGGAGAGGTGCAGCAAGGCTGGGAGAGGGGAGGAAGGATGAGGCCTGAAGGGAGGGAAGTGGGTGTCGACGGGGGGAAGGTATGGAAGGAGGAGAGGAAGTGTAGAAATGATGGTTACACAGATGGTAAGAATCTGTCAGGGGAGTAGAGAGCAGAGAGGGAGTGAGTGTAAGGATAGGATGGGAGACCGAGGAGTAAGAGGGAGTGAGTGTGGGGATAGAAAGGGAGACCAAAGGGTAGAAAGGGAGTGGGAGGAGGGATAGGAGGGGGAGACCATGGAGTAGAGAGGGAGTGAGAGTGGGGACAGGAAGGGTGACCAGAGAAGGCATGGGAATAGAGATGACACGAAGAATCAAAATGAGTGGAAGGGGATGAGGCAGGAGAAGAACGGGCCTTAAGAGAGGGTGTTATGAGAGGACACGGCAGAGGACTGACCTTCTGCCAAGTTGTGGAGGGTAGGGCAGAGGACTGACCCTCAAGCAGGCTGTGGAGGGGAGGAAGGGAGGGAGACTGACCTTCAAACAAGGCTTGGAGGGTTGGGCAGGAGCCTGACTCTCTACGAGAGAGAGATGGTCTGTGGTAACGACTTATGTTGAAGATTATGAAGGTGACACCTGAACTCGCAAGTGATATCATAAGTGGTTAGGTGCTCTCTTCACCTCCCTAGTGACCCCACGGAGCCACCGCATAGCAGGCCGTGCACATTTGCGAATAACTTGCGCCGCGTATGGCATTTCGGATCGTCCCAGGAACACCAATAATCGTCTCCTGCCCACTTCGTCCCATTATAACCACCATACCTATGCCTTCCAGACCGCCTGGAACGTCGTCCCTCCGTCAAATCCTCCAGGACCCTCCGTCTGAACACCCCCCCTCCCCCCATGGCTAAATCTTCCCCCTGCCTCTCCCCCAGCGGCTCGTGGGATAAAGAACGCATTAGGAGTAAGAGCTGATGAAAAAATAGCTGAGAATTTTTAATTACCGAGAGGGAGGGTCGCGGGGTTGGCAAAAGTGGTTTCTTGTTCGAAGCAACGTTCTTAAAAATGTCCTCAATTAATGATGCAGTACTGGTGGGATTTGGCAGGATTCTTCCAAATGGGCCTGTCGCCGCTCCCGCCTTAAGTCACCTTTGCCGTGGCTTTATCTATTCTGTCGTCGCATCTTTCCTCATTTACATACACACACACAAGAAAATATCAAAGCTTAACTACACGATAACTGAAGAAGCCTTACGTCAAACTTGGCATCTCAGGAGACAGTGAAAAAACAGCTCCAGCCATGTGTATCCCAACACTGGTTACACTGATCCTCAACACTGACAACTCCAGCACTGAACCCACGATATCTGAACACTTAACATACTATTTCTGTATTCAAGTATGCATCACAGCTGCTATCATTCCCAGGTCTGGTTCTCAAAATACTCCTCATCCCATACATTTCATTAGTCTCAATTACAACTGACACGGGAAGGAAGCCTGACTCTGGGTTACAGAGCAACATCGTCATATAATAAGTTGAAATAGCGAGTTTAAACAGACTGCTAGTGGTGAGGAAGGGGGGAGAGTGTGTGTGAGACGGGTGTGCAGACAGATGTTGGGTCACCCGAAGGTACAAAAATGGGCATTCCAAGCCGGCAGGGTGTCAGCCGCCGCCGACAGAGACCCTTATAGAGGGAGGCGACTGTAAATAATGGGTGGCAATACAGTGACTGTCAGATGTAACACACAACAGCTTAATCAATCCCCGCAGCCACCTCCTACCTTACAAATCCAATAAGAGGCGAGATGCATCCCGGGGCCGGGTCGGGGCCAGGGACCCCCGCCCGCCAGAAGCCACAGTGTCGCCACGCACGGCCTCCTCCGCCACAACCCTCGTACTCCACACCATCTACCACAGCTTTCCTTACTCCACACAATCAACCACATCTTTTCTTACTCCACATCATAAACCACAGCTTTCCATACCCCACATCAGAGAACAAAGCTTTCCTTGTTTCACACCATCTACCACAGATTTCCGTGTTCCACACCATCTACCACAGCTTTCCTTGTTCCACACTATCTACCATAGCTGTTCCTTATTCCACACCATCTACCACAGTCCTCCTTACACCATTCCCTTCACTACAGTCCTTACTCCACACACTTACTCCTCTCTTCATGACAGACCTCCGTATTCCACATCCTTCTCCACGTTCCCTCAACCACCATATTCTATCCTTGTTGGACCGGCACTTATGTACCTTACCTGCCACACAGCCAATAAACTCCTGACACTCCACACGTCAAAGGCACTACTGCCCGTCAACTCCTTTATCCCACAACCCCTGCACAACATCAACTCTGTAACATACACCACAGCTCACCATCTGACTCACCGCACGAATGGTAACGCGTTACACACACCAGACACAGATGGAGGAGCACTTAGCGGTGGACTTGTCGCTGGCGGGGTCGATTTGGATGACAACTGACCTCGCTTCTCTACTATTCTGGATGTCAATATCCACCGTATAATCACGGATGATGAAAAAGGCATTATGTATGTATATATATATATATATATATATATATATATATATATATATATATATATATATATATATATATTGTGTGTGTGTGTGTGTGTGTGTGTGTGTGTAGCAGAAATATGATGTAATAATCATTCCCTCAGTCGGTAACTGAAGAGGTAACTCAGGCTGGTAACTGAAGCAGTAGATAGCAAAGGCTGAGGAGGAACAGGATGGTGCGGCGGTGAGCGTTATGGCAACCCTGCTCACGCTGCCCCCGGGGGACCAGGGGTTAAAAAGTGCAGTCACTCATACCCTAAATGGCGGGAGGAGAGAGAGGCTTTTTATGATAAGCCGACGAGTTAAGGCGCTGAGCAGGATGGTGTAGTAGACGCCCCGTCCCGTCTCCCACCCTCCATCCCTACTATAAGGTTCGGCCTAGGGCTCATCCCCAGCTCCGTTCGTGGTTCACTCAGTGGTTCGACTCGTGGCTCAGGACCTGCTTCATTCACTGGCCATATATAAACCAGGCTCGTTTCTTGACTAATCTCTGGTACATTCCTATTTTTCTAACATACGTGTCTACCATTCCCACCTGTCCCTGTGTACAAATAACAGCTCAAACCCCTGGCCAACTTGTAATACTACTGCTACGTCAACAGCCCAGAGCGTCCTTAGCTCCATCCTAACGAAGGACAAACTCAACCACTGGCCGATCTGACAATGGGTCTTTACCTGAATCGCCCACTCTATCTTTGTCTCAAGCCGTGGGCTGATCTGTGACTCAAACTCTACCTCGTATATACGACAACCTCTCCTTCCATTCTCCAATGCTCCCCAAACCTTTACCCCTTAACCCACCCCAAGACTCACTTCCATGTTTCCATTTGCTGTCAAGTCCACTTCCAGGTATCTGAAACACTTCACTTTCTCCATTCTGAATCACATCCCAACTCACCTGCTAAACCTAATAATCTTGCTTTTATTCACACTCACTCTTAACTTCCTCCTTTCACACACTCTTCCAAACTTTAGTCACTAACTTCTGCTGTTTCTCACTCGACTCCGCCACCAGTGCTATGTCATCAGCAAACAGCAACTGACTCATTTCCCAAACTTCCTCATCCCCATCAGACTGCATACTAGGCTCTCTCTCTCTCCAAGACACTATCAGCTTACTCACCACCCTATCCACAAAGTATACAACCATGGTGACAAAACACATCCCTGCCGCAGATCAGCTTTCACTTGAAAATACTCACTCTCCGTTCTTCCTGCTCGTACAAACGCCTTACACTCTTGTTAAACACTCCTTGCTGCTTCTCTCAGCTTTCCCCCCACACCACATATTCTTATGACCTTTCACACAAGGCATCTCTATCAACCCTATCATATGTTTTCTCCAGATCCATTAATATATATATATATATATATATATATATATATATATATATATATATATATATATATATATATATATGTACAATCATTGATATACGTGTTGGGAAGCTAATAAAGGTCAAGTCCTTATCATGAACGAGTCTCAAGACATTGTTATTTGCAATGGTCGCAGACAAACCAACAACAGCATTTTCTTCTTTGGAAATACTCATCTTCCTTACCACACAAGAGCACTGGATGTGGGGGCGTGAGAGTGGTGACTGTAGGTGACGTAGCTATGGTGAAGGGGGCGTCCAAGGCGGCAGTGAGGGGAGGCCTGTGGCGGCTGGGAACACCATACTTGCTGGAGAGTTGTGAGGGGCAGAGAAAGTTGTTGGGGACCACAGGAGCTGAGCCCATAGGTGTGGTGGGAGGGTGGTGGTGTAATCTTGTGTCGCCGAGATTGGTACACGACCTGTGAGGGGGACACGCCTGCTCCCACTGCCTTAATACCCGTTTTAAGATTCACTACATCATCCCCACATCCTAAGCTCTTGTTCATATTGGACACTTCCTCGCCCGGGGAGGCATCGCTCGTCCTGCCGCTGCGACCACCGGCCCGGCCCGCCCCGCCGCGGCCTGGCTGCCATGTCCTCCTCGCGACGACACCTCCTCCCTCCCTCCCGTCTTGGCAACAACGTTGTTCCCCGACTCCACATCCTCCGTGCCATCAACCTACTGCTCTCAACGCCTAACTCCATCTCCTATCAACTGATTCTTCTTTCAACTTGTGTTCTCCTATCAACCACCTATTCCCATTCTTATCTGACCCTACTTCTTACACTATCAATATTCTCTGTCCTCCTGCTATGTTCTCCACAGCTGCACGTCCCATCCATCGTGCCCTTCTTCGAGTCACCTTCACCTACACCAAAGATTACTATTCCAGACACATCATCAATATGACGGTGTGGCTCTACATACGTAGCATTAAAGACAAACTTCCCAAACTTTTCTTGTCCTGTTTCATCAAATGCCACAGTACATTATGAATCATTATCGATACAAGACTTGTTACATGTGCCACAGTAAACTCACCATCACAGCATAGTACTGGTAATTCACCATCACAGCACAGTACTAGTAACTCACCATCAAATCATAGTACAGACCACTCACAGTCACACCATAGTACAGACCACTTACAATCACACCACAGTACAGACCACTTACCATCCCACCACAGTACAGACATTATCATCACATTATCATCAATACCCCACTAACATCAGTACCCCCGTAATACATCACAGTAACATCAGTACCACTGTAATACACCACAGTAACATCAGTCCCCCGTAATACATCACATCATCATCAGTCCCCCCGTAATACATCACATTATCATCAGTCCCCCCGTAATACATCACATTATCATCAGTCCCCCCGTAATACATCACATTATCATCAGTCCCCCCGTAATACATCACATTATCATCAGTCCCCCCGTAATACATCACATTATCATCAGTCCCCCCGTAATACATCACATTATCATCAGTCCCCCCGTAATACATCACATTATCATCAGTCCCCCCGTAATACATCACATTATCATCAGTCCCCCCGTAATACATCACATTATCATCAGTACCCCCGTAATACATCACATTATCATCAGTCCCCCCGTAATACATCACATTATCATCAGTCCCCCCGTAATACATCACATTATCATCAGTATCTCCGTAATACATCACAGTAGACACAATCTGCCGCGCCCTTGTGACGCTGGGAGAGCATGGCCGTGTCACGGTGGGCCGTCCGCTATACGAGTCAGCTGCTTCACTTGCTAATTACGTGGGGAGAGGTGAGAGCTGGGGTTGGTCAGGCCGGGTCGCCGATGGGACGTGATGACTGACACAGATGAAGGGGGAGACGAGAGAGGCAAGCCGGCAGGGAGGCAGGGCGTGGCAGGGGAGGCAAGCCGGAGTCAACCGTGATGGGAAGAGAAGCGTGTGTGTCACGAGGACTTGGAGGAATGTGCGTAAAGGCGGTCGTGGGCTGCTGGGTGGGTGGGAGAGGGGGAAACACATGCTTAGGGTTGGGATTTACTGGGATGGAGGGAGGCGCAAGTTAGGGGGACGTAGTTAGTGGGACAGAAAGAGGCGTATGTTAGGGAAACGGAGTCAATGGGATGAAGGAAAGGGGGAAGGTTAGAGGGGGAGAGACAGTGGAATGGAAGAGAAGAGGGAAGGTGGCACGATAGGCAGGGAATGGAGTTAATGGAACAGAGGTATGGGCGTATGTTTGGGGACCAGATTTACTGGAATGGAGGAAGGGAGGGCAGCTTGTGCCAGGGCACCGGACCTGGTGGGAGGGAGACGAGGGAAGCTTGTGCCACGACACCGGACATCAGCTGCTCGAGGGAAGGAGGAGGAATTACAACATTCTTTTTCTTTTTATTCATAATGACCCCAGAGCCAATTTTTACGAAGGAGTCCTGATGTTACCCAAGACCTTTCGTATGGCTCATATAGCCCAAGGATGCGCTACTTCCAGTGGAAAGGAAATGTAGGCTCCTTTGGAATAAGTAGTTCTTTGTCAAGACTGTGATCCCTATGATACAGGCTCGCCAAACGTGACTTTTCTTTCGCAGTGCAACCCCGAGCAGGCGGGGTTCCAAACTCGGCGGCGCAAAGGCAAAACAGCATAGAGAAATTCACCTGTGAACATCACATGTTCTGAAATGTTGGAACTGAGGTGGTAACTAACACAAGAGGCTAGAGTGGAGTGTTTAATCCAGGCGTTTCGACTTTATTGTCCTCCTCAGTGGACAGAGTAAGGAATATAGATCAAGGCCGCACCCAGCCGGTCAGCCGGTTATCTGCCTGTATCTCCCGTCTACTGATTGCTGTATCACATCACTTGGCTCCGGCTTCCCTCCTCCGTCCGTGTAAGGCCATCTTCACCGCCGCCCGTTCCCAGGTGACGCCACCAGCTCTCGAAGTGCCAGAATCCCCTACAAGTATGTATGCTGCCTCCAGGGCCTTTCTTCGACATCTTGTCCAAAGCCCCTCGCTACTACCTGCGCATTTTTCCACCCCGGAAAATAATTTTCTTTGTTCACGATAACGACAATGATATTTTCTGATGTTCAATGATGCTTCATCTTCCTTTTGTATCCTTCCAATCTACTGGTCATGTCCCATAATACAATTGGCTACATCGTCCACAAGGCATCTTGCATCCTACGCAATCAGCTGCGCGACTGTCACGGCTTTGAAGATTCATTTTTCAAGCTAAATTCCCAATATTCCTTCCACATGCAGCCACCATACAGATATTTGTGTCCTTCCAGTATTCACTTATGACTAGGAGTACCTTAATATTCGGGGAGGTAACATATCCTCTCTCATCCTTTCTGTTGTTTTCACCTTGTTCCTCCCTCGGGTCCCATGATTCTCTTTGCTTTATCTCTGTAACAAAATCAATATGGTATCCCAGGCGTCTGAAGGTTTCGTGGCTATAGTAAACTTCACTTTCAAAACATTCATTGGCTACATACACGTTATGCAAGTAACATGTATCCAGCCACATTACGGGATATCACTCCATCACTATGAGCGGACGAGTGGTGAATGGAATCGTCATTACTAGTTGGTTTACTATACACTTCAAATTCCGCCACGTCTCCCTGGAGATAAGGCAGTAAGAGCACTATCCACGCATCTCCTGCGTATCGTGGATGGCGTCCAAAGAGGAGGGCAGGAAAGTGAGGTGGGAAATCCTTCCCTTCTGTATCATTTTCCAAAGAAGGAACAGAGGTTGGTGCCAAGCGAGGATACAGTACATTGCCACGGTCTCCAAGGGGATCCAGGACACACAAGGAGGTGAGCCAACAGGCCCGGCAGTACAGTACCACGATCCCCAGCAAGGTCCAGGAGCCTGGGGAATTATCCCTCCTCATGCCCCCGCCAGCACTGTCATGTCGCACAATTTTGAGTCCCTGCGGCGACAGCGTCGCACCAACTTGCTGGGGGCAGTGACGGGGGCGGACGGGTGATTGATGGGCTACATGGGCCGCCTCACCCGTCAACACTCAGGCAATGGACACCTGCCGCCGAGCCGAGGCCGACCCATTCTCCGTCTCCGCTAACTTAGGAGGGTAATTAATGAGCCAGACTCATAATGGATGTGCCTGTAACTGCGCACCGATGTCCTGGCAGACATCCCCGCCTCCCTCCCTCCTAGGACCACCGCCATCCACACTCCGGGATAGGGGGGGGGGGGGGGTAACGTGACTTTGATCGCACTGTCGGAAACTCCGTCACTTTAAGACACATGGACGGGGGATAATGTGACCATGTAGGGGGGAGTTGGCGACGTGCCCCGCCCCCACGGGGAAGGGTTGAGCACGTCCACAGGATGACCTGCCACCGAGGACACGAGGTCTTAACATACAAACCATAACATGGTGCCACAACGACTGCACCGTCATAACAGTATCCTACACTGAAGCCACCTGGGAGTACACAGTCAAAGACGGGATTTCTGTGGAGGAAAACAAAGCTCAGGAAATAAGATTCTTGAAAATCATACGACACAGAGTCGGTCGACACAACATACTAGGTTGCATCGGTTCTCGTGATGGGTGACCCTACCATGAGATATGTCATCTTACATGGTCAGCAATGAAATATTCCCTCCGTCCCCCCTACCATCTGTGGCTAGTGAGTCCCCCAAACCCCCACTTCAGCAAACGACTATACAACCAACTACATTAAGAGAAAAAAAAGTGTGACCAGAACCCAGGGTTACGATGAAGCAGCAGGTTCGGAACGTCCGAGTGTCTGGTCTGCGGTATTCTCCACCGATCTCTGCTTCAGCCAGAGGGACCTGATGAATCAGGATGCCTTCCTCAGCCCCCAGCTCTGCGTTCGTTTATACCCTCACTTCCAGCATTGAAGAAACTACCGTGCGAACTGAATTACAGACGCACCTACTGTAGTCTTGTGAGGCAGATTATTCTTATTTAGGAAACACGACATCAATTCTGCGTCTTCAGTACATTAGGGGTAACAGATATTCGGGAGCAGCTGACGTACCTACCTCGACTGTACTGAGATAACGAGAACACATCAGTAATGCCCTAAGTCGGCGCGACATCATTACCTCTGCCACGCCGCCTCCCCTGCAGGACGCCGCGTCGCCCCAGCAACACTTACATACAATGCTGGACAACTTCTTACCTTGTTACTCTCCTTTAATTGCCTGTTAGAACTTTCCGACTTTCTCTGCTCATCCTTCTATGACACCACACTCGCAAATACATTTACCCGGCCATTCCCAACTCATCTGTATAACGTCTCCTTAAATACTGCTCGTGGCTCGGGTCTCATTTCACCTGCTGAGCACGACGGTGTGATCCTGAGTACGACGGTACGCCTCCTGAGCACGACGGTGCGACTCCTGAGCACGACGGTACGCCTCCTGAACACCACGGTACGCCTCTTGAGCACGACGGTACGCCTCCTGAGCACGACGGTACGGTTTCTCTGGTATGAGAGCTTACGAGTCAGGCCTAAGGGTAGGCAGGCCACCATAACCCGGGGTCGGGGCATGGTGGCCAGCCTACTGCCGTAACCATCAGTTTACACAACACTCCACCTCCTTTACGGAACTCAGTCCGAAATAAAAAAATATATGAACACTGTCAAGAACAGTATAAAAGTTAAAGGTATAACTGACCAATAAGAATTTCATTATTATTTTTTTCTCGTCGTTTTCTATTCCCTTTGCCCCCATTCAGATCGTCTCATTAAGAGCCTGGCATCGACGAGGCGGCGGCCCAATACACAAGGAAGTCAAAAATGTCGTCCAGAAGTGGAGCCTATGAGAAACATAGTCATACTTTTCGACGTCATTTTCGGTTCGAGATTTTCTCAATCTGCCCCGTCTCTCAGCTCTACCTAGATCCCTCTCGTCCACCCTCAGCGTCTGGAGTGAGAGGCCCAACCTTCATACTTATCTTCAGCACGTATTTCCCTCACTCAGCCCACCTGCAGGGGCAGACTGAACAGTCCGGGAACTGGGCATGGAACGAGGGGCCCAAGCCGTCAGGGGCCCGCGTCCAACTGACCCATCACAGGAGAAATTACTAACATCTGAGGGCCCAGGTTACTTACTGTCACGCCATCCCTGACTTTGTGTGTGTCTATTCCTTTCCACATCGTCCCTTTTCTTCCTTTCCTTCTCTTTAGCCATTCCCATTTCCCATTTTTTCCTCTCCCTCTCCTTTCTCTCTCTCTCTCTCTCTCTCTCTCTCTCCGTTCATACCTACCTCCTAATCTCCTTCGAACTCCCTCTCCCAGTCTCTCCCTCCCACTTCCTCTCCGAGTCCATTCCTCCCTCTGTCCCACTTCTTCTCCCCGTCTGTCCCTCCCTCTCCCCTCGTCTCCCTCTCCCCGCGTCTCACCTTCCAGCCACCTCCTTCTCCTCCTCCTCACCTGAGCCCAGGTAACCCCCCAACTCCGGCAGTACCAGCATCTTAACTCCGTCTTATAATCGCCTTTGCAAACAAGGAGCTTCCAGCAGGAGGAGCACTGATAGGCCGGCTGATAAAGGTATTAGTGATGATTAAGTTTCAACTGTACAGGTAATTATTGATTAATTAG